>NC_064647.1:43125234-43425234 GCF_023864345.2 Schistocerca serialis cubense | reverse complement strand
GGTACTCCCGCTTGTGTTGACTTGTGTGCCCTCAGTGTCAGTGTTGAAGGATGAGATAAGTCTGTATGAGACACATGAGTCCGACGGGGAAACCAGCAACTCTGAGTTTGCGAATCAGATGGTTGTGCCATAGACGATCGAAGGCCCTTTCGATGTCCAGGAAAACAGCCCCTGTTTCTTTATTGGTGTTGTGTAGCCGCTTGTGGCATGTTCCACTACGCGGAGGAGTTGCTGTGTTGTTGAGAGGGGATTTCCGAAACCAAATTTTTCCGGCCTCAGGGTGTTATTCCTTCTATATCCTTACTTTTCATATCGAATAGTAACATCACCCTTAGTTCAGTCACTGCGAATGCAGATAACTGCTGCAGCTTTTCTTTTTTTTTTTTTTTTTTTTTTTTTTTTTTTTTTTTTTTTTTTTTTTTTTTTTGCCAAGTTCCTCACGCTTAATACGGTTTTTGTAGCCAGCGTGATTTGTGCTACGAAGAATTTCGTATTCCTTATACTTTGCAATGCTCACTGTGGTGGTAGCCACACACCAAATATAACATGCCATTTTATAGCTTAAATACGCTACAGAAATAGAAGTGGCATATTTACTATGGCGAACTTTAATCTGAGTCAGGCCGTCGCTCTATGATTTGTCAAAGATCTTTGCTAAAAGCTGCCCTACTACAGTATCAAAAATTTAACCAAAGGACTTTGATAGATATTTATCGTTGAACTCTACGTTGCTGAAGTCACATAGGCGTGCCCTCAGGCCTGTATTTATCGTAGGGCTCGGTTAGAAGTTGATAACGCCATTGTTGTCCTGCCCCGAATCGTCAGTAGTCAGTGGTGGGTGAGAGACCAGCTCGTATGGCGGAAGTAGTGGGCAGAGGACGAGTTTTGAGTTGCAGTCCTGCGTGACCGTAAATTTGGAATGAGGCAATACGGACAGAGTTCTGATTTAAGTGATGCTAATTGTGATACTAGTGCAAGCTGTTTTGATTCGCGTTTAACCTTCTGTCAATAAATTTGAAATAAAGATGAAATTTTCGATCGACAATCGATACTTCGGTATCCATTTTAAAACTGTCAATCATGTGTTCGGTGTACTGGTGACTATTTCTCACCTACCAGCTCTGAAAACATTTGAAACGAAAAAAATGAAGGGAAAATTTGATGTAATTCAAGTACTGACTGTTCTCAGGAGCTGAGTGAATTATTTTCATTATTTATCATTCCACGAACTCTTAATGATAATATACTGGAAAGTCATTACAATTTTTTTGTCCTAATATGTCTCAGTTAGAGACAACTTTTCTGTTCCTCAAGCTGTCCTCTTGCTGCCTGGAATTAAAACTTAACACAACTTCGCTGGCATACTTTGCGCTATTGCGTGCTCAGCAAACAAAATTCTGGACCAAAGCAGTTGCCTTAATTACAAATGTGGCGGTTATTGTGTATCATCAACATGGACAAATGCAATGAATATGGATGATACGATACTCTATGGTATTCTGTGGTTTGAATTCACTCAGCTTCTTTTTTTAGCAGTTGCATTGATTTGATTTTGTAAATGATACTGACAATATTATGCACATGTATAATGCATTATTCATACTACAACTTCTCCCGGATAATTATTTCGTTCAAATTGCGCAAGAATTCCACCTGACGTAGTGTAATAATGTTGACTGTAAGCTGTGTTCATATCACTAAAATTACAGATCGTACATCAGAACTTTTATAATTTTTGTCTTCGGTGGATTTAATTATTCTTAGCAAATTGATCATGAAAAGTAACCACAGAATACCATCCGCACACAACACTGACGTATGCTACCAGAAATATTTTTCTCCTTGATTCGTGCGTAGTTTTTAATTTTGGCCTCATACATCAGCAATGAAATCTTGTTCAACAATAAATACCATCAGCACTGTTCTTAGAAAATGCAGTCTCACTCGATTAATTTTTTTCTTTTATAAATAGAGTTCAGTACCACCAATGCCATCACCACAGTGCGACTGCGGCGCTGACAGGCAGACAATTCACCATATCGTGGTAGAATGCCCTCTGAGGGCCTACCCTGGGCCAACAAGGGACTTCATGGATGCGACTAACAGTGCAATCGATTATATTTCTAACCTAGATGTTTGTTTGTGATATTATAACTGTTTTGTGTGTTATGTACTTTTAGATTTTTCATACGTGATTTGTACTTGCCATACGCTAAATAAATAAATAAATAAGTACCACCGGTGCACATTTATTTCTTACACATCGGAATATTGTTTGCAGTTTCAAGTAATTTAAATTTGCCGCTGTGATAAAAGTTAAGATGGCAGCCAACAAAAGATAGAGGATTTCTTTTTTAATTAAGATTTTCCTTTCCTCAATAAATAATACATCATTTAAATTGATGCCACCAATAAAAATTTTATTAAATTGTTTTGCAAATTAGTTTAACACAAACCCATACTATTTTCAACCAGACGTACAGACGAAGTTGCTATATAATCGCAACTAACAATAGCTGCGCTTCTTGCAGCTATGCTAAATTATTAAATTGTTTTGCAAATTAGTTTATCACGAACCCATGCTATTTTCAACTATAAGTACAGACGAAGTTGCTATATAATCGCAACTAACAGTAGCTGCGCTTCTTGCAGCTATGATAAAACAATTAATACAAAATTTTAATTAAAAGAGGAAGTTATTTTTCAATAATTAATCATAAATAGTTTTAACGCATTTGGCTCTATTTGATTTTACCAGCAAATGAACATAAAAGTACAATAATTTTACATTAAATGTTTTTAATTTAACAGACGTCAAATTGATTCGCGTCTTGCGTCGGCGACGTAGATCAGAAGAAGACGACAAAAGGGTACAAAACAAAAGAAAAGAATGACTTAGATTAACAAAGAATGTGAAACAAATATTGTCTCTGTTTTACGTAATTATCATCGTTTTAAGAAAAAATTATATAATTGAATGAATATTATTGAGTTACGTAATTTTCCACACGCTCATATTCCACTCGTAATAAAAAAAAATATGTATCGTGGATGTTATACAGAGATACTTGCTGCGGCGTGATTCCTACAGGAACACACTGCTCAGCGATATAATAGGACATTAAAGCACAATGAAACAGAGCAATGGTGTCCGTAGGGCGCTGGTAAGCATCAACTGTGTGCCACTGTAATTAGGAATAATGATCATCAGTAATTTTTTATACAATACAGAAGTTACATTTTAAGACTGCAGACAGATTTAACACAATTCAATATTCAATTATTAATCATTTACAGATTGCCAAGTTGAGTTTAGAGTAAGCAAATCTCATACACTGTTCGAAATTTACGTAGTTAAGATTCATGCTGAAGAGTAGTACAGTTACAGAACTTCGAGATCACGGCATACTGGTGACTTTGTAATCAGAATTGGAACACTTCCTTCTGCTTTCTATATAATGCAATAGAACGTTGTATCATTGTGCAATGAAACCACATTAAACATTTTGTTGAGATACAGTTTAAGGCAGACACTGCAACTACAGGTGGAATAGCGTGTATTACGACAAACGAATCATTGCGCTATTACAGAAGCACGCTGAAATGTTATACAGGGAGCCGCACGCTGCACATTTGTCCTAACTAAAAGCAACAAACGGAAATTTTGCAAGATTGCATTTATTTTGCCACAAAACAGTATAAACTTGTGGTAGTAAAGTTGAAACAATGTAAAGAATACAGAACGTAATCGACTGCGTCATGCATAACGGTAGACAAAAATGGTCTCAGTTTTTTTTTCTAACGTAATGGATTTGCACACACATTCTGGCAACTGGTTAATGTGCTCAGTATGGGGTGAGACCACCTCTGCCAGCAATACATGCCTGACAGTGACGGGACATGTTGTTTATGACGTCGTCAATCTCATGTTGAGGCAATAATGAACATTCTTCGAGCAGAGCTGCTCACCAGAGAGTGGTTGCTGGATACTGACGTGACGCAACCCGTCTCCCTAACGCATCCCCGACGTGCTCTATGAGATTCAAATCAAGAGATGGAGCATGTCACGCCATACGTGCAATATCGTCGGTTTCCAAAAATACATAAATCGCCCATGCTCTATGAGGTCGAGCATTATCGTCCATCAGTACGAAGTCTGGGCCCACAGTACCTTGCACCAACTACGAAGATCGCCTTACGGTACTTGACAGCAGTTAAATCTTGCTGGCTCACCCGTGCAGTTTCATGAAGAGGTGTTCGAGTGGTGAACATAATCCTTGCCCACACCATTAGGGATCCTTCTGGAATTCGGTATCTTTCCACAATATTTGGCTGCCGAAATCGTGTTCCACGTTCCCTCCAGATGCAAATACGTCGAGAATCACTCTCCAGATCAAATCGTGACTCATCTGTAAATAGAACATCGTCCCACCGTTCGACGGACCAGGTGACATGTTGACGGCTCCACGTTCACTCCTGTGAAGATACACCAGGCGTAAACAGACAGCAGATCTCCGTCAATAAAAGCCACTCTGATGAAGCCTTCTATACACCGTCTGCCTCGATACAACACGTCCATGGGGTGCTGTGAGGTCAGATGCCAGTTGCAGTGCAGTACTAAGGAGGTACGTCGTGCTTTGACAGCCAAATAATGGTCCATTCTTTCTGATGTCACACATAGTCGGCCCTGTCCTGGTCTCCGGGATACAGAACGATCCACATTAAGCCTTTGGGCCACATCTGTTTGCAACTCTCCTGCTTACATTCTTCCTATGGCCCTCCACACCAGAGAGCCTGTACGAGTCTTTTCTGTGCAATACTGCACCGTCTGTGACTGTGTACACTGTGATTATGGGTGTGGGACTAGAGTACAAACGCTACCCCGCTTGATAGTTGCACTGACATCACTGCTGGCGTGGTTGTCCATTGATCGGAATGCCATCCTCCGTGCAGGAAACGATCGTATCGACATCTATTGACTGTTCGTACGATTATATCATGAATTAGACACAGGACGGTGAGATGTCATGCGGCTCGCGTTGGTACTGTTTGCAGGTTTCCGCCCTCTTACCGCGACATTGCTGCTCGCGCTGGTCGAGATTCAATGACTCTTAGCAGAATATGGAATCGGTGGATTCAGGAGGGTAATACGGAACGCTGTGCTGGATCCCAACGGCCTCGTATCACTAGCAGTCAAGATGACAGCCATCTTATCCGCATGGCTGTAACGGATCGTGCAGCCACGTCTCGATGCCTGAGTCAACAGATGAGGACGTTTGCTAGACAACAACCATCTGCACGAACAGTTCGACGGCGTTTGCAGCAGCTTGGACTATCAGCTCGGAGACCATGACTGCGGTTACCCTTGGCGCTGCATCACAGACTGGAGTGCTTTCGATGGTGTACTCAACGGCGAACCTGGGTGCACGAATGGTAAAACGTCATTTTTTCGCGTGAATCCAGGTTCTGTTAACAGCATCATGATGGTCGCATCCGCGTTTGGCGACATCGCGGTGAACGCACATTGGAAGTGTGTATTCGACGTCGCCATACTGGCGTATCACCCGGCGTGGTGGTATGGGGTGCCATTGGTTACACGTCTCGGTCATCTCTTGTTCGCATTGACGGCACTTTGAACAGTGGACGTTACATTTCAGATGTGTTACGACCCTTCATTCGATCCCTGCGAAACCCTACATTTCAGCAGGATAATGCACGACCGCATGTTGCAGGTCCTGTACGGGCCTTTCTGGATACAGAAAATGTTGGAATGCTGCCCTGGCCACCACATTCTTCAGATCTCTCACCAATTGAAAACGTCTGGCCAATGGTGGCCGAGCAATTGGCTCGTTACAATACGCCAGTCACTACTCTTCATGAACTGTGGAATCGTGCTGAAGCTGCATGGGCAGCTGTACCTGTACACGCCGTCCAAGCTCTGCTTGACTGAACGCCCAGGCGTATCAAGGCCGTTATTACGGCCTTAGGTGATGGTTCTGGGTACTGATTTCTCAGGATCTATGCACCCAAATTGCGTGAAAATGTAATCACATGTCAGTTCTAGTATATTCGTCCAATGAATACCAGTTTATCTTCCGCATTTGTTCTTGTTGTAGCAATTTTAATGGCCAGTAGTGTATTTCACCCGTTAGGTGATCTGTTACTTGCTTTTTTCTTTTTTTATAAAAAAAACTTTTGCTATTGTCTTTGCTGCTGTACAACTGGTTTTTAAACTTTTTATATTATTGCCGTTCATGGCATGTGGCCATTTGCCTTGGAATTCTAATTTGCCATTTGAATATTAGCAATAAGCTTGAAAACCTTATTTACTGCCATTCCTGACGTCTGATGCCTTCTGCTGTGTTTGTGGCGACTTATCTTAATATTTCAATACCTGTAAGTTGTAAGTTGCAGCGAGTTCTTAACCAATTCTTAATTTATTGCCATTCTTGGCGTGTAAGCCCTACAGCCGTGATTGTGGTCACTTGCCTTAAAATTCTAATTTAGTATTTGTATTTACGCATTAAGCCTTTAAAAGTTTATTTATTGCCATTCCTGGCGTCTGAAGTCTTCCGCTGTGTTTGCGGCGACTTGCCTTTAATATTTCAATACCTGTAATCTGTAAGTTGCAGCGAGTTTTAAATAATTCTTAATTTATTGCCATTCCTGGTGTGTAAGGCCTTCTGCCCATAACACAGTGGCTTGCTTTTAAAACATTATCTGTTGTATCTGTATGAAATGGTGATTTGCTAAATTGTAACTCACTGAAAACACTATTATTTACACGGTTGTTTATTCCTTCATTAATAACGTGTGGTATTTTTATTTATACATGTATAAATGGAAGAAGCCTGGAGATACTGACTGGTTTCAGATAGATTATATAGTGCTAAGACAGAGATTTAGGAACCAGGTTTTAAATTGTAAGACATTTCCAGAGCCAGATGTGTACTCTGACCACAATCTATTGGTTATGAACTGTAGATTAAAACTGAAGAAAGTGCAAAAAGGTGGGAATTTAAGGAGATGAGACCTGGATAAACTCACTAAACCAGAGGTTGTACAGAGTTTCTGGGAGAGCATAAGGAAAAAATAGACATGAATGGGGAAAAGAAATACAATAGAAGAAGAATGGGTAGCTTTGAGGGATGAAGTAGTGAAGGTAGCAAAGGACCAAGTAGGTAAAAAGACGAGGGTAACGGAAGAAATATTGAATTTCATTGATAAAAGGAGAAAACATAAAAATACAGTAAATGAAACAGGCAAAAAGGAATACAAACGTCACAAAAATGAGATCGACAGGAAGTGCTAAATGGCTAAGCAGGGATGGCTAGAGGACAAATGTAAGGATGTAGAGGCTTATCTCACTTGGGGTAACATAGATATTGCCTACAGGAAAATTAAAGAGAGTTTTGGAGAAAAGAGAACCACTTGTATGAATATTAAGAGCTCAGATGGGAACCCAGTTCTAAGCAAAGAACGGAAAGCAGAAAGGTGGAAGGAATATATAGAGGGTCTGTACAAGGGCGATGTACTTGAGGACAATATTACGGAAATGGAAGAGGATGTAGATGAAGATGAAATTGGAGATATGATACTGCGTGAAGAGTCTGACAGAGCACTGAAAGACATGAGTCGAAACAAGACCCCAGGAGTAGACAACATTCCATTCGAACTGCTGACAGCCTTGGGATAGTCAGTCCTGACAGAACTCTACCATCTGGTGAGCAAGATGTATGAGACAGGCGAAATGCACTCAGACTTCAAGAAGCGTATAATAATTTCAATCCCAAAGAAAGCAGGTGTTGACAGATGTGAGAATTACCGACCTATAAGTTTAATAAGTCACGGCTGCAAAATACTAATGATAATTCTTTACAGACGAATGGAAAAACTGGTAGAAACCGATCTCGGGGAAGATCAGTTTGGATTCCGTAGAAATATTGGAACACGTGAGGCAATACTGACTCTAAGATTTATCTTAGAAGAAAGATTAAGGAAAGGCAAACCTACGTTTATAGCATTTGTAGACTTAGAGAAAGCTTTTGACAATGTTGACTGGAATACTCTCTTTCACATTCCGAAGGAGGGAGTTATAAGAGTTGAGGAGCATGAAAGGGAAGCAGTGGTTGGGAAGGGAGTGAGACAGGGATTGTAGCCTTTCCCCGATGTATTAAATCTGTATATTGAGAAAGAAGTGAAGGAAACAAAGCAATATTTGGAGTAGGTATTAAAATCCATGGAGAAGAAATTAAAACCTTGAGGTTTGCCGATGACATTGTAATTCTGTCAGAGACAGCAGAGGACTTGGAAGAGCAGTTGAACGGAATGGATAATGTCTTGAAAGGAGGATATAAGATGAACTCCAACAAAAGAAATACGAGGATAATGGAATGTAGTCAAATTAAGTCGGGTGATGCTGAGGGAATTAGATTAGGAAATGAGACACTTACAGTAGGAGTGGAGTTTTGTTATTTGGGGAGCAAATAACTGATAATGGTCGAAGTAGAGAGGATATAAAATGTAGACTGGCAATGGCAAGGAAAGCGTTTCTGAAGAAGAGAAGTTTTGCTAACATGGAGTATATATTTAAGCGTCAGGAAGTCGTTCCTGAAAGTATTTGTATGGAGTGTAGACATGTTTGGAAGTGAAACATGGACGATAAATAGTTTGGACAAGAAGGGAATAGAAACTTTCGAAATGTGGTGCTACAGAAGAATACAGAACATTAGGTTGGTAGATCATATAACTAATGAGGAGGTATTGAAGAGGATTGGGGAGAAGAGAAGTTTGTGGCACAACTTGACTACAAGAAGGGGTCGGTTGGTAGGACACTTTCCCAGGCATTAGGGGATCACCAATCTAGGATTGGAGGGCAGCGTGGAGAGTAAAAATCGTAGAGGGAGGCCAAGAGATGAATAGACTAAGCAGATTCAGAAGGATGTAGGTTGCTGTAGGTACTGGGAGATGTAGAAGCTTGCACAGGAGAGTTGCATCAAACCAGTCTAAGGACTGAAGATCACAACAACAACAACAACAACAACATTTTTATTTCTTGTTGAGTTTGGAATTACTGGTTTAAAATAAATTGTGTGTAACTGTAAAACGCAACCAATGGCAACTGATTACGGCCGCGTCCACAATCGTAACCGAATCCTGCCTTCCCTTGACTACCGGTTTTCAGACGGGGAAATAACAATTTGTTGTTTTAATTACCGACACCAGTGTACTAAAGATCATACGTCTGCTACAGCACATAGACTATACGCAACTATAAAAAAGAGTATACCAATATAGGAAGTCTGAACCGGGCACGCTTTCACTACAAGATTTTCTCACACAGTTTTTCAATGGGAAGTTCACACACGAATAATTTAAGAGCTTCTCCACAAACAACAAGAATTACAACAGACGTATTCACAGTGTTATCAAAAGTAGTAAATTAGACAGCAATTCAAGAATTCATAAGCATAATTGCAAAATTTGTTTCCACTACATTGTGGAGAAAACAAGGGAAAATTTTATACCACGTACAAAGATTGTCTAAATCAACTATAACTAAACAGTGGCAGCAGGTGAAACTTTGTCTGCCAATTGGACGAAAATAGACTTAGTACCACATATAGTGAAAACCAGTATATATTGTCAACAACGGCAGAAAACGTATTCTCCATTCATAAATATTTATCCAGCAGTTACTTACGAAACAGAAGAAAACTCAGTTTGAAAATAAAAGCTACATTCATGACATTCGGGTTGTGCTCCTTCCTTAGAGAGCAAAAGACATGCGTATAACTATCCATAAGATATGCATATAGCTATCCGGCTCATATGCTGCAATGACATTTACTTACGCTTGGATTAGCCCTCCCGCTTAGCCGTGCTGACTGACACACGGCTTTCCGGATTAGGAAGGAGCGCCTGGTCCCCGGCACGAATCTGCCCGGTGGACTTGTGTTGAGGTACGGTGAGCCAGCCAGTCTGTGGATGGTTTTTAGGCGGTTTTCCATCTGCCTCGGCAAATGCAGGCTGGTTCCCCTTATTCCGCCTCAGCTACACTATCGGCGATTGCTGCGCGAACAATTTCTCCAAGTACTCGTACACCACCGTTAATCTGCCATGCAAACACAGGGGTTACACTCGTCTGGTGTGTGACGTTCGCTGGGGGTGGGGGAGGGGGGATGGGTGGGGGTTCACCGGGGGCGGAACTGCACAGTAAATCTGAAAGAGTGGTTCGGGGTGAGGCGGCGGAGGGGTGAAGTGGACTGCGGTAGTCGTCGTGGGGTTGTGGAGCACTGCAGCTGCGGCACAAGGATAGTTGTAAAAATAAATTTTGTATAAAATTAAAAAAATCGTGTGTTTGTACAAGATTTTCTGCGCCATTGTGTTGCCAAAATATTAGTCATAAGAATACAACTTTCGATATATTGATAATAACTGTTACAGATGAGTGTTTATCACAGACTGTTTAAGTGAAATATGAGATGTACAGACAGATCCATCTCTTCCCACATCTTTTTCCATAGACCTTTCCCCAAACACTCTAGGGCCCAACGGAATCGTATGCCTCATGTTCGTCTTTCATGACAAATGATTCCATAATCGCTGAGTTTCTTACTTCCTACATTTCACAAAATCACATGCATGGCAGTTTCTCTCGTCGCTTTATTCAGACTCCACTGGTGACAGAATACGGACACTGCTTGCAGGCTTTAGTGCGAATCTAAGCTGCTGGTCTGGACCTGCAGGTTGGTAGCAGGCGTGTAAAGGTCGCCTTCCTGAGAAGTCCTTCATTGTTTCACTGTGTCTGTACTACTTGTCTTCAGATCACGTTTTGCTGGTGTCCTCTTTCCTCGTGGCATGGAATCCATCCAGTTTCGAAACATTTTCTCCAAAGAAACTCTTTTCCCAACACTTCTTGCTCCTAATGTTATTCCTTTCCGGGTCTCACCTAACCTCTTGACTCCAGACTGTTATTGATTTAATTTCACTAAGATTTTTGATTAGATGAGTCCATTTCCATACATTCTTTAATTATGTCGGAAAAGCAGTAATCTCTATTTCCTATTCCTGAAATTGCCAAATCCTGCATTTTTTCTGAGGACGTTATATTTTCTGTACATTTCTTCTCTCTAGTATTTCTAATTTATCAAGCGTATAATACACTCCTGGAAATTGAAATAAGAACACCGTGAATTCATTGTCCCAGGAAGGGGAAACTTTATTGACACATTCCTGGGGTCAGATACATCACATGATCACACTGACAGAACCACAGGCACATAGACACAGGCAACAGAGCATGCACAATGTCGGCACTAGTACAGTGTATATCCACCTTTCGCAGCAATGCAGGCTGCTATTCTCCCATGGAGACGATCGTAGAGATGCTGGATGTAGTCCTGTGGAACGGCTTGCCATGCCATTTCCACCTGACGCCTCAGTTGGACCAGCGTTCATGCTGGACGTGCAGACCGCGTGAGACGACGCTTCATCCAGTCCCAAACATGCTCAATGGGGGACAGATCCGGAGATCTTGCTGGCCAGGGTAGTTGACGTACACCTTCTAGAGCACGTTGGGTGGCACGGGATACATGCGGACATGCATTGTCCTGTTGGAACAGCAAGTTCCCTTGCCGGTCTAGGAATGGTAGAACGATGAGTTCGATGACGGATTGGATGTACCGTGCACTATTCAGCGTCCCCTCGACGATCACCAGTGGTGTACGGCCAGTGTAGGAGATCGCTCCCCACACCATGATGCCAGGTGTTGGCCCTGTGTGCCTCGGTCGTATGCAGTCCTGATTGTGGCGCTCACCTGCACGGCGCCAAACACGCATACGACCATCATTGGCACCAAGGCAGAAGCGACTCTCATCGCTGAAGACGACACGTCTCCATTCGTCCCTCCATTCACGCCTGTCGCGACTCCACTGGAGGCGGGCTGCACGATGTTGGGGCGTGAGCGGAAGACGGCCTAACGGTGTGCGGGACCGTAGCCCAGCTTCATGGAGACGGTTGCGAATGGTCCTCGCCGATACCCCAGGAGCAACAGTGTCCCTAATTTGCTGGGAAGTGGCGGTGCGGTCCCCTACGGCACTGCGTAGGATCCTACGGTCTTGGCGTGCATCCGTGCGTCGCTGCGGTCCGGTCCCAGGTCGACGGGCACGTGCACCTTCCGCCGACCACTGGCGACAACATCGATGTACTGTGGAGACCTCACGCCCCACGTGTTGAGCAATTCGGCGGTACGTCCACCCGGCCTCCCACATGCCCATTATACGCCCTCGCTCAAAGTCCGTCAACTGCACATACGGTTCACGTCCACGCTGTCGCGGCATGCTACCAGTGTTAAAGACTGCGATGGAGCTCCGTATGCCACGGCAAACTGGCTGACACTGACGGCGGCGGTGCACAAATGCTGCGCAGCTAGCGCCATTCGACGGCCAACACCGCGGTTCCTGGTGTGTCCGCTGTGCCGTGCGTGTGATCATTGCTTGTACAGCCCTCTCGCAGTGTCCGGAGCAAGTATGGTGGGTCTGACACATCGGTGTCAATGTGTTCTTTTTTCCATTTCCAGGAGTGTATAACACTACACATTCTCTAATACACAAGCAGACGGACTTCGCTACTGTGATGTAGTGCTTTGTTTTCAGTTTTTTAGATAAGAACTTTTTGGTGTAGATATCCTTACTTACACTGCTTTTGTCTTGTGTATCCTTTAACCGAAAACAAAGATCCCTAAACAACGGTTCAAATGGCTCTGAGCACTATGGGACCTAACATCTATGGTCATCACTCCCCTAGAACTTAGAACTACTTAAACCTAACTAACCTAAGGACATCACACAACACCCAGTCATCACGAGGCAGAGAAAATCCCTGTCCCCGCCGGGAATCGAACCCGGGAACCCGGGCGCGGGAAGCGAGAACGCTACCGCACTACCACGAGCTGCGGACGATCCCTAAACAGTTTTCTTGCGTAGTCTCCCCCAAATATTTGAGTGTTCTTACCTTTCCAATTTGCCCAGCACTTCTTACCCCACTCCTACAGATTAGAGTGGTTGTCAATGTGGAGACGGTGTAAGCAATTTTCGACGTTGTCAGATCGAGTGAGGCACTGCGCTCACATTGCGACGGATACTGAGCTCATCTGCAATGTCCGCCCCAAAGCCTCCAAAATTCCTGCCATCCCTGCCTCCACTAGTCAGAAAACGTTTACCACTCAACAAGTATTTTGCTGTAGTTTTCAGAAACAGCTACGTCAGCAGACGAGTAACAGCAAAATTTGCTCCTGAGATTGTCAACGACTGCATAGACAAAAGATGTCACGCCAGACGACCTGGCTGTAAAGCCGCTGTTCCACTATTCTTGAGCTCAAAGCTGCTATTCGTTGCAGTTGTCGTGCCTGAAGTTAGATGTCTTACATTATCTGTCGTGCTGAATGGCTCCACAATCATAGTGAGCGGACAACTTTCTCGCAAGTCGGGATCCATCTCCAACTAAATCACGTGAATGGCAATTTGTCTTCTAACTTTCCTAAAAGTCAGTTGGCATGAGGTAAGGACGTTGGCTCGTGACTATCCATTAGGTTATTTATAAATTTAGCAAACTGTAATGACGGTATGTCGCTCCCTTGTATCCGATGTCTGAAAAATCCTTGGTTCTGTTTGCTAGGAACTCCTGAATGCAACCGCATGGCTGCTCTGATACCCGCGCAATTCTATTTTGTTTGCATCTGACATGGCATAACTGATTCGAACGCCCTCTGGAAGTCAAGATACTCGTTATCAACCTGGGCGCACGTATGTATTTCCTCTCGGATCTCGCGGACGAACAGAACGATTAATGTTTCACAAGATGGTTAGTTTCTTAATCCCTGTCGATTCTTATAGCGCTCTCCACAAATGTCATGGCCACGCATGTACGAAAAGCATTCTAAAGGTATGCAAAGGATTGACTTCAGTCACCTGGTGTTATAGTTGCGTCTGCACGTTCAACATCCCTTCTTAATAACGTGTTAATGAAGATATTATACTAATCTGTAAAAAAATAGGAGATTCTGAGGAAAGAAACGTTTTGTTATGTCAGAAGTAAACCTACACTATAGGTTTTTTTTCAGAATTCTGTTATTACGGTTCTTTTAAACAGCCAGTGTACCACAAGTGGACTCTGTGAGTACTGTCCTTCTTCCATCCTGATCTTTTTACTTGCGACGCTTTTGTCCAAAGAACGATGCCCAATAAGTTTAAACTGCAACAACAACGCCTATGTATCTGTTGAATTGGTTGGTTGATTGTTTGACTTGCGGAAGGGAAGCAAACAGCGAGGCCTTTGGTCCAACCCGATTAGTGAAGGACTGGGAAGGAATTCGGCGGTGCCCTTGCAGAGGAACCATCCCGGCATTTGCCTGTAGCGATTTAGGGAAATCACGGAAAAGTTAAATCAGGATGACCGGATGCAGGCCTGAACTGTCGTCCTCCCGAATGCGAGTCCAGTGTGCTAACCACTGCGCCACCTCGCTCGGTGTGTTGAATTGGAAACTGTCTTTGACATGCGATGCTATAATTACTACGTTAGTGGCTAGTTGGCCTATTGCGTCAAACATAAAAACTACTTGTCTTTTCTACAGACTATCTGTATGAGATACCGTAGTCGCTTCACTGGTAGCGAGATCATTAGCAGCACAATGCAAAAATTCATTAGACAAAGAAGGAGAACGCAATAAGTAATGCTTTGCGTGACTGTCAGGATGTAGCATCACCAATAACTATCGAACGATCATGATCCGTTCCCGCTACGGAACTTGCAGCGCCACTGAAACAGTTTCATTGTCCGTCTCTAATGACGTTTTCTACGACGGGATATTAAACGCTAATATTTCGTCCCTCCTAAAACTTGTATCCGATAAAAATGTGGATAAATAATTGCTTGACCACGGCGACTTGTTTTAACGGCAATAGTCTTCCGTTGCCACCTCGGTGAACCTACCACTGATATCTTCCTTGGCTCTACCTATATCACAAACTCAACTAGAAGAAGATGAAATGGGAAGTTTTTCCGTTTTTCCTATAAGAATCTTATTTTATTCGTCCTTCTTACTTAGCTACTTGGGGTTCCTCTAACTGCACCTAATCTAGGGACATATTAAGCAAATGAAATTTTGTTTCAGATTTTTTGTAAGGTCTGAACCAAAAATTCTTCTAGTAGTCCCTAATCTGAACTGATAAAAGTTCACTTTGGAAATTTCTGTCATTTTATTGATATTTCGTCAACTGAACAGGTTTTAGCACTTTAGGAGAAAAAGTAGCTTCAGATGTGCAGCAAGGGATGATTGCAGAACCATTAATGTTTATAACATACAGGAGGTGAAAAATGTACAGTGCAGCACCGCATTCTGATTGTTTACTGTGTCTTTTGGTGATTTTTCTGTGAATAATAAAACACAATACGGGTGGTATAAGCTATTGAAAGAGGGTCGAGAAGACGTTGAAGACGACTACTGCCCTGGACGCTCTAGCACATCAAGTACTGACGAAAAAATGACAGTAGAAAATGATTCTGGAAAAACGCCGAATCATCATCAGAGAGGTTGTGATCATATCTGCATGTCCTTTTGCTCATATCAAGCATATTTTCGGATTTTTTTGGGTATGAAACGAGTAAAAGCAAAGCTTGTTTCTGCTGAATTTCAAACAACGTCGAGTAGATATCGGTCAGGAATTGCTGAATGAAGTCGACAATTATTCAGAACTTGTAGAGAAGGTTATATCATTTGGCGAAACATGGGTATATGGGTATGACGCTGAAATCAAGGCCCAATCACACCAATGGAAACTGCCTGAAGAGCCAAGACTGAAAAAAGATGTGTCATGTTCTATTAAATGTGAAGGTTCTTGTCATTGTTTTCTTCGATCAGTCTGGGGTTGTGCATCATGAGTTCCTGCCTGATGGTCGTAAGGTCAATAATGAAGACTGCCTAGAAGCTATGCGCCGTTTGCGTGAAGCAATCTGAAGAAACGACCAGAATTATGGCGAAATCACTCATGGAAATTCCATCTCTATAATGCTCCCTCTCACACCTCAATAATTGTTCGTGATTTTTTGGCAAAAAAAGAGAAAAGAAAACATTATGTTACCTCAACGGCCGTTTTCGGCTGCGATTTGTTCCCATTTATGAGGCTGAAGAGAACCACGAAAGGAAGTCGTTTTGCTACCACCCATGAGATGAAAACAGAATAGCTGAAGGAGCTGAACACAATAAAGAAAAGTTAGTTCCAGGAGTGCTTACAGGATTGGAAGAAGTGCTGGCACAGCTGTATTACATCTGAGGGTTGTTACTTTTAAGAGTACAAAGTAGATGGTTCAAATGGTTCAAATGGCTCTGAGCACTATGGGACTTAACTTCTGAGGTCATCAGTCCCCTAGAACGTAGAACAACTTAAACCTAACTAACCTAAAGACATCACACACATCCATGCCCAAGGTTGGATTCAAGCCTGCGACCGTAGCAGCAGCGCGGCTCCGGATTGAAGCGCCTACAACCGCTCGGTCACAGCGGCCGGCTTTTGATTACATCTCGTGCATCATTAATGAAATGAGTAATGCAAGCTATTTCTGGGTAATATTGTTGCATATAAGAAAGAGGTAATAGGAGGAAGTTAGTGAGATTCTTAATGCCCTGTAGAGGAAGGACGATTGTTGCAGACATTTTATGTTGGGACTCTATACATACAAATGTATCAAATAGGAAGAAACATCCATTATTGTCCACATAAAACTAATATCGATAATGCAGACGCCAGACTGGGATTCAATGGGACAATCCTTTGGAAGCCTAATTACACACAAGAATGAGGTGTATTCCATGTTTGCCACCGATCAGTGTCTCTGGCGCCTTGTGTGTCTGCGGCCGCATGCGCAGTGTTGCGATCCGCGGGTTTAAAAGGCCGGAGCAAGTGCTGGAGCGTCAGTCACCTCGGCTCATTCTGAAGATGGCTGGACGGTATTCAGCCGAAATATTAGAAGAAGAAGTCAAATTTATGACGCTGCAAGCCCGAAATTCTATGGAACAGTCTTTGCGCCGCGACAATATGAAGATGCACACAAGAAGGAAAGTAGGTTATAAAACCCTTGTTCGACTAATATTTGAATTTTATTCGTCAGTCTGACAACTTTGCCAGGACGCGTTGTTAGATGAAATGAAGAAGATTCATAGAACACCTGTGTGGATTGTCACATGTCTGTTTAGGGGGCGAAAGCGTCACAGAGATATTCAACTTCAGTGGCAGTCGGTACAGATAAGGGTTTATGCACCACAATGTGATTTACTGTCAAAAGATAGCGTACGTTTCTAGAAGAGTCAGTCAGAACACTGTTTATCGCATGCGTAACTCAAGACGGACCATGCAGCTAAAGTTAGAACGATTCGTGCTCCCACGTAGGCTTACCAACAACACATCTTTCCACGGACGCTTTGCCTGTGGAACAGAAGGATGGTTCTTGAAGCACCCCCTCGGTACACCTGACGGGACTACAGGAAAATCCGTCGTACAGTAAGCGGCAACACAGTTAGAATTTGTGTTCAATGAGCTGTGACTGGGCAGCCTACGATTAAATCATCCGATCAGAATCACACAGCGTTTGTAATCGAGTTGTTCCGCTCACTGACCCCAATTTCGTTGCGTTAAAACAACATTAACGTCACACGTACTTCATCGCCTTCCGGCAAACTTGGTAAGTCAAGGACTTCACATTCAGTTTCGAAATGCAGCAGTGCTGCTGGCATTATCTTCTGCTATTGCTCTGCTTCATATTATGGACACGTTCTGTGCCCTTAAATGCCTCAAATTCTTACGTTCTTGTGGGATGACGGTGTGTGGAAAACATTCATATTTCTTTACGTACTCCACGAATATGTAATAAAAAACGGGGATTCCTGTTTTAAAAAAACGCAGTTGATAATCCGTTTGACCTATGGCAGCGCCAGCCGCGGTGGCCGAACGGTTCTAGGCGCTTCAGTCCGGAACCGCGCGACTGCTACGGTCGCAGGTTCGAATCCTGCCTCGGGCATGGATATGTGTGATGTCCTTAGGTTAGTTAGGTTTAAGTAGTTCTAAGTTCTAGGTGACTGTTGACCTCAGATGTTAAGTCCCATAGTGCTCAGAGCCATTTGAACCATTTTGAACCTATGGCAGCACCATCTAGCGAGCCAACCATAGCGCCATCAGGTCTCCCCCTTCAAGCTTGACAAGTTTCATTCTTTGTTTTCGTTTGACGCTTATTTCTTGAGATATTTGGCCCGTTCACGATCAATGGACTACCCTGTATATACACTAAACACTCTGAGGGATCTACACCGAATCGCCTTGATGAACTTGTTGGTAGTATGCCACGACGAATACAGGCATGCATCAATGCAAGAGAACGTGCTACTGGGTACTAGAAGTAGCGGTGTGTACAGCAATCTGGACCACCACCTTTGAAGATCTCGCTGTATGGTCGTACAACATGGAATGTATGGTTTTCATGAGCAATAGAAAGACCGTAAATGGTATTTATGTTGATCTCTATTCCAATTTTCTGTACAGGTTCCGGAACTCTCGGAACCGAGGCGATGCAAAACTTTTTTGATGTGTGTAGAAGAAAAGAAAAAATACGTTGTGGTGTCACCGCCAGACACCACACTCGCTAGGTGGTAGCCTTTAAATCGGCCGCGGTGCGTTAGTATACGTCGGACCCGCGTGTCGCCACTATCAGTGATTACAGAGCGAGCGCCGCCATACGGCAGGTCTAGTCTAGAGAGACTCCCTAGCACTCGCTCCAGTTGTACAGCCGACTTTGCTAGCGATGGTTCACTGCTTACATACGCTATTTACAGAGACGACAGTTTAGCATAGCCTTCAGCTACGTCATTTCCTACGACCTAGCAAGGCGCCATATTCTTCAAGAATGTATTCTGAACAGATAATATTGTGAATCATTTACCGTCAAGAGCGACGTTCATCATTAATGGATTAAAGTTAAGTATCAAACTAATTACGTCCGCTTTCTGAATTCTAATTCCTTGACATGTTCCAGACCTCACGTCAGTATCGTCCTTCCGTCCTCACGCCAGCCTGCTTGAGCTAAAAAGCGTTCATTTCGGCCTCGTTTCGTAACACGGTGTTGGCTCTTCTGCCAACCCAACATACGGGATGTCTGAATTTCCGTCTGTGAAATGGTGTATTGGAATTATATCGATGTAGTAATTCTCATTCTTTAAATGGTGACGTGCGAAGATTGAGTCATGAATTTCGAGATTTTTCACTCTATGAGTCACTGTCCTCATCACAATGGAGTGAAATGCAACAAATTTTTTGTTCTAGAATAGGTGCAACAGTCAGAACTGTTGACTGTTTTGTTCTTCTAGAAATAGGTAACAGGCCATTCGTAAGTCACCGTCGTGAGCAGCTGAAAGTAGCATTTATTTTTACCAGAAGTATGTAGGGCTATTATGACGGCATTCTCTTGGGTAAAATACTGCAAGGGTAAAATAATTCCCCATTTGGATGTATTGGGCACAGTCTACTCAGGATCAACAAAATTGTCGTTTTACAGGCACATTCTGAGCAGGTGCACATGATAACTGTAATTTAAATCTTAGACCTAATCTTATGGTGCCAGTTGTGTCTCACAATCTCATGAAATTCAAGTGCACAAACCGTATAATATTCCTTTCTGTTATTGCGTAAAGTCAAGCGCCAGCACGCCAGTCGGGAACGATAGAGAAGAGAAGGCTGTGAGAAGAGATCAGCCGATCGCACGCTGGTCGACCTCCGTGAAGGACAATAACACGACAGCAGCGACCCCCTTGTGAAGAGACGTAAGTACCGCGCCCGACTGGTGACAGCCGACTTCTATAGCAGCGCCAGCAATAGCGACTTGGATAGCAGCGTCAACGTTGGGCACTTCGATAGCAGTTTAGGACGGACTTCTGTCATTTACAGATCAGCAGTCACTTCAAAGACTGATTATTTCATACGCCGCCCTTTGCTTGTCACACATCTGTGTGAAACTTCCATGCCAGATTAAATCTGTGTGCCAGACCGAGACTCGAACTCGGGACTTTTGCCTTTCGCCTCTACAAAGCTACGTAGTTCAGTTCAGGTGTTGTAATCGATTTAGTGCCTGGAAGGTTGGCCTGAAGTCATAGTGTGAGACAACGGCCCTCAGTTCACATCAAATAACTTTGAAACATTCTGTGAACGCAATGGAATACATAATCTAACTGGTTCGCCTTTCCATCCATAGTCAAACGGCGAAGCGAACGTTTTGTCAGAACCTTCAAGCAGCTGATGGCCAAACTTCGCAACGAGCACCCCAGGGAGCAAGCACTGCAACTGTTTCTCGCCTCGTATTGCTCGCACTCACGAGATAGGGCATCGCCAGTGGAACTGCTTCACGGCCGCCGCCATCGGACACAGCTCCTCAGCATCCGGCACCGTAGGACGGCCGCAAATATCGCTTCGAGGCGCATGATATTGTCTTTTACAGGGTGGGCGCATGGCGAGATCCTTCGTCGACTTGCCGCATGCATGTATTTCATTTCAGGCCCCGACGGATTGCAGCACCATCATAATCAAACTCGCCACTGTCAAGTGCACGATGATTCAACTGTATCTCCTCCCCAGATTCGCGGATCCCGAGGACAGCGCGGCCACAGCCGCCACCAGAGGGTGTCATCACGATACCGCAGGACGACTCCATTCAGTCGGAGCCTTGGCCTCCTCCATCTCTTCTCGTCCTACCGATGGAGATGGACCCGCCCACGCCGCAGTGGCCGACGCCTTCTACATCGTGGTATGGGTCTCAGTAGGTGGACACGTGCCCTTCTGGGCGTTTTCCAGAGGACGTTTACACCAGGGCGAAGGCCGGATGGAAGGGTACGACCAGAATCGTGACGTCCCCTGCAGCCACAGCTTCCGGTCCATCAGGGCGTCGACGCTTCTGCCTCCCCACCCGTTCTCGTACTCCATATGTGACGACGGTGGTCCGACGCTTCGGGGAAGGAATATTACGGCGTAATGTCAGGCGCAGGCACAGCAGTCGGAATCGATAGGGAAGAGCAGGCTGGTAGAAGGGATCAGCCAATCGCTCGCTGACCGACCCCTCTCCAGGACGACAACGCGACAGCAGCGGCCCATATGTGAAGAGGACATAAGAGCCGCGCCCGACTGGTGACAGCCGACTTCTATAGCAGCGCCAACGTCAGCCACTTCCATAGCAGTTCAGGACAGACTTTTGTCAGTTGGAGATCAGCAGTCTCTGCAGAGACGGATTATTTTGAATGTCGCCCTTTGCTTGCGACACATCAACCAAAGTTAAGTATTTCAGTTAGAGATCAGTAGTCACTGCAAAGACTGATAATTTCCTATGTCGCCCTTAGCTTGCGACATATCTGTGTAACTGCAAAGTTAAGTATCTGTAATTTTCGTATTGTAATAAAACTCATTAATACGCCTTTTTGGATTTTTTGTTTAGCGAACCGAGTACGTACTATTCCTTGACACAACACTTTCAGTGCCCGTTACACACTGAGATGACAAAAGTCGAGGGATGCCTCCTAATATCCTGTCGGACCTCCTTTTGCCCCGCATAGTGCAGCATCTCGATATGGACTCAACAAGTCGGTACGCCGACTGGTGTGGCCGAGCGGTTCTAGGCGCATCAGTCTAGAACCACGCGACCGTTCCGGACGCAGGTTCGAATCTTGCCTTGGCCATGGATGTGTGTGATGTCCTTAGATTAGTTACGTTTAAGTTGTTCTAAGTTCTAGGGGACTGATGACCTCAGATGTTGTCCCATAGTGCTCAGAGCCATTTGAACCATCAACAAGTCGTTGGAGGTATCCTGCAGAACTCTTGAGCCATGCTCTCTGTATTTCGATCTATAATTGCGACAGCGTTGCCCGTGTAAGATTTTGTGCACGAACTGACTTACCAATTTTGTCCAGTAAATGTCCAATTGGATGTCCTATGGAATTCATATTGGGCTATGTGGATGGCCAAATCACTCACTGTAACTGTTCAGAATGTTCTTCAGACCAGTCGCGAACAATTGTGGTTCGATGACATGGCGCATTATGATTCAAAAAAACTCGACCGTTGTTTCGGGACATAAAGTTCACGAAGGGCTGTAAATGGTCTCCAAATAATCGAGCATCGGTTTAGTTAGATCAGAAGACAGCCCACACCATAATGGAGACGCCACCAGCTTGCACAGTGCCTAGACTACGTTGGTCCATGGCTTCGTGAGGCCTGTGCCACACTCGAACACTACCATCAGCTCTTACCAACTGAAATCGGGACTCATCTGACAAGGCCACGGTTTACCAGTCGCCTATATAGTCCAACAGATATGGTAACGAGCACAGGAGAGGCTCTGCAGGCGACGTCGTGCCCTTACCAAAGGCACTCGAGTCGGTCGACTGCTGCCACAGCCCTTTAACCCCATTTCTCATGTTATTTCACGCAGTGTTGCTTGTCTGTTAGCACTGACAGCTCCACGCAATCGCCGCTTCTCTTGACCACTGAGGGAAGGCCGTAAAGCCTCAAATATGGTATTTTCGGCCCACTGTTAACACTGTGGATCTCGAAATATTGAATTTCCTAACGATTTCCGAAATGGAATGTCCCCTGCGTCTAGCTCCAGCTACCATTTCACGTTCAAAATCTGTTAATTCTCGTCGTGCAGACATAATCACGTCACAAATCTTTTCATGTATATCACCTGAGTGCAAATGACAGTTCCGCCACGCCATCGCCTCTTCATACCTTGTGTGCGCGATACTACGGCCACCTGTATATGTGCATATCATTATACCATGACTTTTGTCACCACGGTGTGCTTACAGTAACTGTTACCGAACTCTACTGAGGTGCTGAGTGTACGGAATGGTTTAGTAAACAGGTCTACCTGACCTCATAAGAAATTACGTGTTGCAATACAAGCAGATTATTATTAGCCTCGACGAGGAAGAACCGTTTTCGATAGCAGAATTTTGCCACATTTGCAAGGAGGTCTTCAAGCAAATTCATATGATAGACATTTTTCACATGAATTTCGAGGGGCTACATGTAACAGCTATAACTTAAATTTAGACCTAATTTAATGACGACTGTTGGGCTTCACAACCAGGCGAATTATGATTTTCATTTTAGAATTATGAACTATGCGAACAAAAAGCAGATACTGACAAAAATAAAACAGCGAAAATAAATCCAGAAAATGTTACTGTGATCTCGGCAAACATGGAAAGCATAATACATTACTAAATCGATCGAGTGGGATATCGTTGCGAAATAAAATTTCGGTTTATAGATTCCTTCAGTTTCCTGGCATGCTCTCTAGAAAAAGGTGAGTAGGAAAAGCAGGAAAAGCTTTCCCGACAGTGAACAGTTAAGTTTGGGCAATAAGAAAGGCGTGTTTATACATGGGATCGCAACTGAAAAACTCTTTTTGTTGAGTAAATAGTTGTCGTCCACTGAGGAGTTCTAAAGTCTGCTGACTGGTGAAACAGCAATGAAAGAACTGGAATGAGAAAGAGCGTCTGAAGTAGAGTGTTTATTTCAATGCAAGACATTAGATTACTCTGACGTATTTTTGAAAATCGATGTATTACCTTTGGGCGATGAGTTTGAAAACTTTCCGCCCACTCTGCCAGAAAACTTGTGAACTAGATCTGGCCCAATATGTGAGCTCACCTTGGCTTAGTATGGGCTGCTTCACTGAAAATTGCACTTTTAACAGACATACAGAAATTAGAATCTCTTTAGCGCGGAGTCATACACTCCTGGAAATGGAAAAAAGAACACATTGACACCGGTGTGTCAGACCCACCATACTTGCTCCGGACACTGCGAGAGGGCTGTACAAGCAATGATCAAACGCACGGCACAGCGGACACACCAGGAACCGCGGTGTTGGCCGTCGAATGGCGCTAGCTGCGCAGCATTTGTGCACCGCCGCCGTCAGTGTCAGCCAGTTTGCCGTGGCATACGGAGCTCCATCGCAGTCTTTAACACTGGTAGCATGCCGCGACAGCGTGGACGTGAACCGTATGTGCAGTTGACGGACTTTGAGCGAGGGCGTATAGTGGGCATGCGGGAGGCCGGGTGGACGTACAGCCGAATTGCTCAACACGTGGGGCGTGAGGTCTCCACAGTACATCGATGTTGTCGCCAGTGGTCGGCGGAAGGTGCACGTGCCCGTCGACCTGGGACCGGACCGCAGCGACGCACGGATGCACGCCAAGACCGTAGGATCCTACGCAGTGCCGTAGGGGACCGCACCGCCACTTCCCAGCAAATTAGGGACACTGTTGCTCCTGGGGTATCGGCGAGGACCATTCGCAACCGTCTCCACGAAGCTGGGCTACGGTCCCGCACACCGTTAGGCCGTCTTCCGCTCACGCCCCAACATCGTGCAGCCCGCCTCCAGTGGTGTCGCGACAGGCGTGAATGGAGGGACGAATGGAGACGTGTCGTCTTCAGCGATGAGAGTCGCTTCTGCCTTGGTGCCAGTGATGGTCGTATGCGTGTTTGGTGCCGTGCAGGTGAGCGCCACAATCAGGACTGCATACGACCGAGGCACACAGGGCCAACACCCGACATCATGGTGTGGGGAGCGATCTCCTACACTGGCCGTACACCACTGGTGATCGTCGAGGGGACACTGAATAGTGCACGGTACATCCAAACCGTCATCGAACCCATCGTTCTACCATTCCTAGACCGGCAAGGGAATTTGCTGTTCCAACAGGACAATGCACGTCCGCATGTATCCCGTGCCACCCAACGTGCTCTAGAAGGTGTAAGTCAACTACCCTGGCCAGCAAGATCTCCGGATCTGTCCCCCATTGAGCATGTTTGGGACTGGATGAAGCGTCGTCTCACGCGGTCTGCACGTCCAGTACGAACGCTGGTCCAACTGAGGCGCTAGGTGGAAATGGCATGGCAAGCCGTTCCACAGGACTACATCCAGCATCTCTACGATCGTCTCCATGGGAGAATAGCAGCCTGCATTGCTGTGAAAGGTGGATATACACTGTACTAGTGCCGACATTGTGCATGCTCTGTTGCCTGTGTCTATGTGCCTGTGGTTCTGTCAGTGTGATCATGTGATGTATCTGACCCCAGGAATGTGTCAATAAAGTTTCCCCTTCCTGGGACAATGAATTCACGGTGTTCTTATTTCAATTTCCAGGAGTGTATGTGACATTGTTGGCTATTCACATAGACACGCTGTTGGAAATGATAGGTTCATGGCTGGTTATGATAGCGATTTATCTTAATTTGAATGCGTCGATATTAAGAGTCTATAGCGGCAATGTGATGTAGCACATATCATTCTTTCTATTTGTGTCGTTGCCTGTGGACATTTATGATATAATGAGCATACTAGATGATTCAGGCATAGGTTATGTTTTAGAAGCACATCTTGAATATCAAGAAAATATACATGAACTTCACTCTGACCTTCCAAAGAAAATGGTGTGACTACCAAGTATCAACAAATCAGGAGCTTCAATGAAGCAGATTTCCATATTATGAGATGAACAAATTATGTGATTCACTGCAGAAATTTGAAGTAATGTCTGAAAAGTGATTTTGTTCTCAGCAAAGTTTACAGGAAATAGCTCCGTGGATGAAACCTATCTCGATACTAATGTGGAGAAACGTATTAATACAAAACGTCGGTTTCGAAAAGAAATATTTCAAACTATGAATAAAGTGTTTATGGAAAAATTATGCATAATGTGTGGAAAAAGAGTGATGTGAAGCTACTGACAAATTCGGAAGGTAGATATAGAACTGACACTCTCATTGTGTAAGACCAATTTTCAAGCAACGTGTTGTGTTTAAGGGAAATTTGGTTGCCACGGAGTTAGAGGGATTTAACATCGTATTCCTACACCTAAATGCGTAGGAATAGCTATTGTACACTGCTTCGAAGATACTGCTTGTGTGGTATACGAAGTCTGTTCAACAAATTCTTATGCATTCGTAATTTCCCGCCAATGGTGTGTTGTAGCGAAAAGGGGTTGTCATCTCTGGAAATACCTGTGTTTGATGTGTAACTACCAGAGGTTTCATTGTTGTATGCCTGTTAGTTATTGAAACTTCCTGGCAGATTAAAACTGTGTGCCCGACCGAGACTCGAACTCGGGACCTTTGCCTTTCGCGGGCAAGTGCTCTACCATCTGAGCTAACCGAAGCACGACTCACGCCCGGTACTCACTGCTTTACTTCTGCCAGTATCTCGTCTCCTACCTTCAGATGGTAGAGCACTTGCCCGCGAAAGGCAAAGGTCCCGAGTTCGAGTCTCCGTCGGGCACACAGTTTTAATCTGCCAGGAAGTTTCATAACAGCGCACACTTCGCCGCAGAGTGAAAATCTCATTCCTGTTAGTTATTGTTCAGTGCTGTATTGAGTAGAACGTTATGTCGCACGGTTTGTGAACTTCAAAATGGAAAAGTTAGAGGAGCAAAGCGTCTGAATTAAATTTAGGGAGAAGCTCAAGAAAACCATTGCAGAGACAAAACAAATGACACAGGAAGCCTACGGCGATGAGTGGTTAAGCTGTGATCGGTGTTAGGAATGGTACACACGTTTTAAAAATGTCCGGGCGGAACTTAAAGATGACCCACGTTCAGGACGCCGTTCGACGAATACCTACGGCGCTCACGTCAGGAACGTCAACGAAACTGTGCGTGCCAATCGAAGACTGACCGTCCGAGAGACTGCAGAAGAATGTAGCATTTCAGTTTGAGCGCGTCATGAAATCCTGACACAGCATCTTGGAATGCACCGTGTTGCCACCAAGTTCATCCCGCGACTCATAAATTAACCCAAGAAATACCTTCGCCTCGTATTCTATGAAGAGCTTTTGGATCGCGCAAATGAGAACGAGATGTTCCTGAAGAGAATCATGACTGTAGATGAGATGATGTTGATGAAATTTGATGAAAGAATTATCAAAATATGTTGCATAGCCACAGACTGCTTAAAATGTCACGTAACTACTTCAAATACTTATGGCGGTTGATGGTATTAGCAGAGCTGTGCATAAATGGTTTTACACTTCAGTTTTCTTCAATAACATTTATAACATACGTGACATCATAAAAAGAACGAGGTTTTACTGAAAGATGAATAACCATAGGAGATTATTAGAGAATTCATAGGACTGAGAGAAAAATATACACTCTCGAAACTGGAGTATAATACGCAATGCGCAGAGAAAAAGATGTGTAACATTCAGCAACAAAGGGACTAAGCTTTGACGATTACCGAGTGTAGGTATTGAATAATATTGGCAAATCGTCTTTTTAGCATACAATTCAATCCACTCTTTTGACTACAAAGCAATGCAAATTGGCACGGTGGGCAAAAGATGAAAATTGTTTCACACCACACGGTAGAGTGCTCGCTGTTAATGTGGTTATGTGCACAACTGACTTAACAGTAACCTATTGGTTGTAAATGTAATGTAGTTAAATTATAAACTACATGTTGTGACACAGCTTTGAAATTACAAATTGCGACCCCATCCTAAACTCCTCCCACCCCCCTCTTCTGGTCAGGTGAGTAAAGGGCTATAAATACAAAATCAAATAGAGGTAATGCAGGAGTCGGTTTAATAATGAATAGGAAAATAGGAATGCGGCTAAGCTACTACAAAGAGCATAGTGAACGCATTATTGTGGCCAAAATAGGTACGAAGCCCACGCCGACGACAGTAGTATAAGATTATATGCCAGCAGTTGACGGAGTGATTGATGAAATGTATGAGGAGATAAAAGAAATTATTCAGGTAGTGAAGGGAGACGAAAATTTAATAGTCATGGGTGCTTGAAACTCAATAGTAGGAAAAGGAAGAGAAGGAAACATGGTAGGTGACTATGGAATGGGAGTAAAGAATGAAAGAGGAAGCCGCATGGTAGAATTTTGCACAGAACATAACTTCATCATAGCTAACACTTGGTTCAAGAATCGTAAAAGAAGGCTGTATACATGGAAGAAGCCTGAAGATACTGGAAGGTCTCAGACAGATTATATAATGGTAAGACAGACATTTTGGAACCAGGTTTTAAATTGTAAGACATTTCGAGGGGAAGATGTGGACTCTGACCACAATCTATTGGTTAAGAACTGTAGATTAAAACTGAAGAAACTACAAAAAGGTGAAATTTGAGGATATGGGACCTGGATAAACTAAAAGAACCAGAGGTTGTAGAGAGCTTCAGGGAGAGCATTGGGGAACGACTGACAAGAATGGGGGAAAGAAATACTGTAGAAGAAAAATGGGTAGCTTTCAGAGATGAAATAGTGAAGGCAGCAGAGGATCAAGTAGGCGAAAAGACGAGGGCTACTAGAAACCCTTGGGTAACAGAAGAAATGTTCAATTTAACTGATGAGAATATAAAAATGCGATAAATGAAGCAGTTAAAAAGGAATACAATCGTCTCAAAAATGAGATCGACAGAAGTGCAAAATCGCTAAGCAGGTATGGCTAGGGGACAAATGTAAGGATGTAGAGGCGCATATCACTAGAGGTGAGATAGATATTGCCTACAGGAGAAAAGAGAACCACTTGCACGAGTATCAAGAGCTCCGATGGAAACCCTGTTCTAAGCAAATAAGAGAAAGCAGAAAGATGGAAGTATATAGAGGGCCTATACAAGGGCGATGTTCTTGAGGACAGTATTATAGAAATGGAAGAGTGTGAAGATGAAGATGAAACACGTGATATGATACAGCATGAAGATAATTTTTAACTAAAGTTCAGTCATGATCACAACACTTATGTCTCAATAACACAGGTGACCGGTTTCGGTTATATTTATATAACTATCTTCAGACCCATGGCTTCCTTGGAGGATGGTAGGCGGAGATCTCCTCAGCTGCTACGAAGCTGGAGGCCTTGGGAGAGCGAGGCCTAACAAAACTCTACCATCTAGTGACCAATAGGTATGAGAAGAATATAATAATTCCAATCCCAAAGAAAGCAGGTGTTGACAGATGTGAAAATTACCGAACTATCAGATAAAGAGCCGAGGCTGCAAAATACTACCACGAATTCTTTACAGACGAATGGAAAAACTGGTAGAAGCCGACCTCGGGGAAGATCAGTTAGGATTCCGTAGAAATGTTGGAACACGTGAGGCAATACTGACCCAACGACTTATCTTAGAAAATAGATTAAGGAAAGGCAAACCTACGCTTCTAGCATTTGTAGACGTAGCGAAAGCTTTTGACAATGTTGACAGGAATACTCTCTTTCTAATTCTGGAGGTGGCAGGGGTAATATGTAGGGAGCGAAACGCTATTTACAATTTGTACAGAAACCAGATGGCGGTTATAAGAGTCGAGGGGCATGAAAGATAAGCAGTCGTTGGGAAGGGAGTGAGATACGGTTGTAGCCTCTCCACGATGTCATTCAATCTGCATATTGAGCAAGCAGTAAAGAAAACAAAAGCAAAATTCGGAGTAGGAATTAAAATCCTTGGGGCAGAAATAAAAACTTTGAGGTTCGCCAATTTCGCCGATGACATTGTAATTTTGTCAGAGACAGATAAGGACCTAGAAGAGCAGCTGAACGGAATGGACACTGTCTTGAAAGGAGGATATAGGATGAACGTCAACAAAAGCAAAACGAGGATAATGGAATGTAGTCGTATTAAATCGGGTGATGCAGAGGGAATAAGATTAGGAAATGAGACGCTTAAAGTAGTAAATGAGTTTTGCTATTTGGGGAGCAAAACAACTGATGATGGCCGAAGTAGAGAGGATATAAAATGTAGACTGGCAATGGCAAGGAAAGCGTTTCTGAAGAAGAGAAATTTGTTAACATCGAGGGCAGATTTGTCAGGAAGTCGTTTCTGAAAGTATTAGCATGGAGAGTAGCCACGTATGGTAGTGAAACGTGGACGATAAATAGTTTAGACAAGAAGAGAATAGAAGCTTTCGAATTGTGGTGCTACAGAAGAGTGCTGAAGTTTAAATGGGTAGATCACATGACCAATGAGGAGGTACTGAATAGACTCGGGGAGAAGAGAAATTTGTGGCACAACTTGACGAGAAGAAGGGATCCGTTGGTAGGGCATATTCTGGGGCATGAAAGGATCACCAATTTAGTACTGGAGGGCAGTCTGGAGGGTAAAAATCGTAGAAGGAGACCAAGAGATGAATAAACTAAACAGATTCAGAAGGATGTATGTTGCAGTAGATACTGGGGGATGAAGAAGCTTGCACAGGATAGAGTAGCGTGGAGAGCTGCGTCAAACCAGTCTCTGGACTGAAGACCACAACATCAACAACAAATCGTTTGGGATCATTGGTGTATGCGATACAAGAGGTAATTTTAACTGCTGGATCTGTGAGCGTAACAGCTTTAATAACAGTACTTCGAATAGTCAAAAACCGCAAATAGGTAGGACTACAAAGTTTAGAATGATTCGGAGTCCATTGTAGTAGTTTGATTACAAGCAGATAAGGCATCAATACACATTTCCTGTTTTGTGTAAAACCATCAGCGAGGAAGGAAGAGAGACATTACATCATTTTGTGTACAATTTCTGTTTGAAAAGAGAAACAATCTGTCGAATGTTTTAAATGCCTTCCCAATGTAGTTAAAACTGACTGCAAGAAGAAAAACGAAACTGCACATTTTTACAGCACATCAAAGCATTTTCTTTCTCACAGTAAATTTTCACAGAAAATCAGTACATAATCAATTAAAATATATGTAGCTTATGTTCACCATGAACCATGGACCCTGCTGTTAGTGGGGAGGCTTGCGTGGCTCAGCGATACAGATAGCCGTACCGTAGGTACAACCACAACGGAGGGGTATCTGTTGAGAGGCCAGACAAACATGTGGTTCCTGAAGAGGGGTAGCAGCCTTTTCAGTAGTTGCAAGGGCAACAGTCTGGATGATTGACTGATCTGGCCTTGTAACAATAATCAAAACAGCATTGCTGTGCTGGTACTGCGCACGGCTGAAAGCAAGGGGAAACTACGGCCGTAATTTTTCCCGAGGGCATGCAGCTTTACTGTATGATTAAATGATGATGGCGTCCTCTTGGGTAAAATATACCGGAGGTAAAATAGTCCCCCATTTGGATATCCAGGTGGGGACTACTCAAGAGGATGTCGTTATCAGGAGAAAGAAAACTGGCATTCTACGGATCGGAGCGTGGAATGTCAGATCCCTTAATCGGGCAGGTAGGTTAGAAAATTTAAAAAGGGAAATGGATAGGTTAAAGTTAGATATAGTGGGAATTAGTGAAGTTCGGTGGCAGGAGGAACAAGACTTTTGGTCAGGTGAATACAGGGTTATAAACACAAAGTCAAATAAGGGTAATGCAGGAGTAGGTTTAATAATGAATAGGAAAATAGGAATGCAGGTAAGCTACTACAAACAGCATAGTGAACGCATTATTGTGGCCAAAATAGATACGAAGTCGACACCTACTACAGTAGTACAGGTTTATATGCCAACTAGCTCTGCAGATGACGAAGAAATTGAAGAAATGTATGATGAAACAAAAGAAATTATTCAGATAGTGAAGGGAGACGAAAATTTAATAGTCATAGGTGACTGGAATTCGAGTGTAGGAAAAGGGAGAGAAGGAAACGTAGTAGATGAATATGGACTGGGGCTAAGAAATGAAAGAGGAAGCCGCCTGGTAGAATTTTGCACAGAGCACAACTTAATCATAGCTAACACTTGGTTTAAGAATCATGAAAGAAGGTTGTATACATGGAAGAACCCTGGAGATACTAAAAGGTATCAGATAGATTATATAATGGTAAGACAGAGATATAGGAACCAGGTTTTAAATTGTAAGACATTTCCGGTGGCAGACGTGGACACTGACCTCAATCTATTGGTTATGAACTGTAGATTAAAACTGAAAAAAACTGCAAAAAGGTGGGAATTTAAGGAGATGGGACCTGGATAAACTGGCAAAAACAAGAGGTTGTACAGAGTTTCAGGGAGAGCATAAGGCAACAATTGACAGGAGTGGGGGAAAGAAATACAGTAGAAGAAGAATAGGTAGCTTTGAGGGATGAAGTAGTTAAGGCAGCAGAGGATGAAGTAGGTAAAAAGACGAGTGCTAGTAGAATTCCTTGGGTAACAGAAGAAATATTGAATTTATTTGATGAAAGGAGAAAATATAAAAATGCAGTAAATGAAGCAGGCAAAAAGGAATACAAATGTCTCAAAAATGAGATCGACAGGAAGTGCAAAATGGGTAAGCAGGGATGGCTAGAGGACAAATATAAGGATGTAGAGGCTTATCTCACGAGGGGTAAGATAGATACTGCCTACAGGAAAATTAAAGAGACCTTTGGAGATAAGAGAACCACTTGTATGAACATTAAGATCTCAGATGAAAACCTGGTTCTAAGCAAAGAAGGGAAAGCAGAAAGGTGGAAGGAGTATATAGAGGGTCTATACAAAGGCGATGTACTTGAAGACAATATTACGGAAATGGAAGAGGATGTAGATCAAGATGAAATGGGAGATACAATATTGCGTGAAGAGTTTGACAGAGCACTGAAAGACCTGAGTCGAAACAAGGCCCCCGGAGTAGACAACATTCCACTGGAACCACTGACGGCCTTGGGAGAGCCAGTCCTGACAAATCTCAACCATCTGGTGAGCAAGATGTATGAAACAGGCGAAATACCCTTAGACTTCCAGAAGAATATAATAATTCCAATCCCAAAGAAAGCAGGTGTTGCCAGATGTGAAAATTACCGAACAATCAGTTTAATAGTCACAGCTGCAAAATACTAACACGAATTCTTTACGGACGAATGGAAAAACTAGTAGAAGCCGACCTCGGGGAAGATCAGTTTGGATTCCATAGAAATACTGGAACACATGAGGCAATACTGACCTTACGACTTACCTTAGGAGAAAGATTAAGGAAAGGCAAACCTACGTTTCCAGCATTTGCAGACTTAGAGGAAGCTTTTGACAATGTTGACTGGAATACTCTCTTTCAAATTCTTAATGTGGCAGGGGTAAAATACAGGGAGCGAAAGGCTATTTACAATTTGTACAGAAACCAGATGGCAGTTATAAGAGTCAAGGGACATGAAAGGGAAGCAGTGGTTGGGAAGGGAGTGAGACAGGGTTGTTGCCTCTCCCCGATGTTATTCAATCTGTGTATTGAGCAAGCAGTAAAGGAAACAAAAGCAAAATTCGGAGTAGGTGTTAAAATCCATGGAGAAGAAATAAAAACGTTGAGGTTCGCCGATGACATTGTAATTTTGTCAGAGACAGCAAAGGACTTGGAAGAGCAGTTGAACGGAATGGACAGTGTCTTGTAAGGAGGATATAAGATTAACATAAACAAAAGCAAAACGAGGATAATGGAATGTAGTCGAATTAAGTCGGGTGATGCTGAGGGAATTAGATTAAGAAATGAGACACTTAAAGTAGTAAAGGAGTTTTGCTATTTGGGGAGCAAAATAACTGATGATGGTCGAAGTAGAAAGGATATAAAATGTAGACTGGCAACGGCAAGGAAAGCGTTTCTGAAGAGGAAAAATTTGTTAACATCGAGTATAGGTTTAAGTGTCAGGAAGTCGTTTCTCAAAGTATTTGTATGGAGTGTAGCCATGTATGGAAGTGAAACATGCACGATAAATAGTTTGGACAAGAAGAGAATAGAAGCTTTCGAAATGTGGTGCTACAGAAGAATGCTGAAGATTAGATGGGTAGATCACATAACTAATGACGAAGTATTGAATAGGGTTGGGGAGAAGAGAAGTTTGTGGCACAACTTGACCAGAAGAAGGGATCGGTTGGTAGGACATGTTCTGAGGCATCAAGGGATCACAAATTTAGTATTGGAGGGCAGCGTGGAAGGTAAAAATCGTAGAGGGAGACCAAGAGATGAATACACTAAGCATATTCAGAAGGATGTAGGTTACAGTAAATACCGGGAGATGAAGAAGCTTGCACAGGATAGAGTAGCATGGAGAGCTGCATCAAACCTGTCTCAGGACTGAAGACTACAACAACAACAACAAAACAATGTTCACCTGAAATTTTAATGCACTTGCTCAAAATCTGTAGTAAACTGCTCAAAGATTTTTAATAAAAACATTTAACCATTACTATACATAAAATATACAGACTAAGTCTATCCATATGTTTGTTAGAGTATCGGCATAAATTTGAAATATATCTGTCAAGAAGACAACGTTACCCATATCTATGCTACACATATATAGTTATATATTATATAAAAATACATAGCTCATGTCCATCTGAATGTTAATTAATCTCTTAAAAACTTGAATAACATGGATCAAGAACATTTCGAGATTTTTGGTAACAATATTTCCCATTTATATATTATAAATACGTTATATATATATTAAAATACACAGCATATGTCATTCCAAATGTTCATTCATCTTGAAAAAATTTGAAGTAAATCGGCACAGAACTGTTTGGGACTTTTAGTAATAAAATTTCCTCTTTCTCATCTATATATTGTATTAATGTTTACATACTGTATACATATTAAAAACATGTTGCTTGTGTCTGTCAGGATTTTAAATTGAAATATCATGTAAAAATTTGAAGTCAATCTCTGACAATCTTATCGAGATTTATGGTAATAATGTTTCCCCCTTTATGTGTCATATATATATATATATATATATATATATATATATATATATATATATATATAAAAATTGAAAATTATTTAAGCTATCACGAAAAGATTGAAGTAAATGAGTGAAGAACTTTTGGAAAATTTTGATAACATCTCCCCTTTACTTATTAAATATGTATTTATGTTTTATATATATTAAAACATATTGCAATGTCTTCAACAGTATTCATTAGACTATACTGTAAAAATCTGAAATAAACTGAAGAACTTCTCAAGACATTTCCCGTGTACACATGACATATACATTTATCTGTAGTGTATTATGTACCACATACAATATAATTTGCAGCCTATGTCTGTGTGAAATTTTATTAGAGTACCATTTAAGACTTTGTAGTAAATAGGTCATCTGCTTTTCAGTATTTTTGTTACTAGTGCTGAGCATATATATACATATAGCTTCTGTCATTCCAAATATTTACAAAAGTATTGTTTGAAATTTTGAGGTAAATTAGTTAAGTACTCATCGAGACTTGTGATAATGTCATTACACATATATGTATTATATAGATACTAATACATCACTTATATTGCAAAAAATATGCATGCCATGTCCATCTGAACTTTTATGAGAGTATTGTGTAAAAAATTAATTGATCTAGGATATTGCTAAATGTTGCTAAATTTGTGTGTGACTTGGATATACATCTTCAGTCCCTTCCCCATGAAGCATGGACCTCGCGGTTGGTGGGGAGGCTTGTGTGTCGGAGCGATACAGATGGCCGTACCATAGGTGCAACCACAATGGAGGGGTATCTGTTGAGAGGCCACACAAAAGTGTGGTTCATGGAGAGGGGCAGCAGCCTTTTCAGTAGTTGCATGGGCAACAGTCTGGATGATTGACTGACCTGGCATTGCAACATTAACCAAAACGGCCTTGCTGTGATGGTACTTCGAATGGCTGAAAGCAAGGGGAAACTACGGCCGTAATTTTTCATGGGCGCATGCAGATTTACTGTATGGATAAATGATGATGGCGTCCTCTTGGGTAAAATATTCCTGAGGTAAAATAGTCCCCCATTCGGATCCACGGGCGGGAGCTACTCAAGAGGACGTCGTTATCAGGAAAAAGAAAACTGGCGTTCTACGGATTGGAGCGTGGAATGTCAGATCCCTTAATCGGGCAGGTAGATTAGAAAATTTAAAAAGGGAAATGGATAGGTTAAAGTTAGATATAGTGGGAATCAGTGAAGTTCGGTGGCAGGAGGAACAAGACTTTTGGTCAGGTGAATACAGGGCTATAAACACAAAATCAAATAGGGGTAATGCAGGAGTAGGTTTAATAATGAATAAAAAATAGGAGTGCAGATAAGCTACTACAAAGAGCATAGTGAATGCATTATTGTGGCCAAAATAGACACGAAGCCCACGCCTACTACAGTAGTACAAGTTTATATGGCAACTAGCTCTGCAGATGATGAAGAAATTGAAGAAATGTATGATGAGATAAAATAAATTATTCAGGTAGTGAAGGGAGACGAAAATTTAATAGTCAAGTGTTACTGGAATTCGAGAGTAGGAAAAGGGAGAGAAGGAAACATAATAGGTGAATATGGATTGGGGCTAAGAAATGAAAGAGGCAGCCGCCTGGTAGAGTTTTGCACAGAGCATAACTTAATCATAGCTAACACTTGGTTCAAGAAACATGAAAGAAGGTTGTATACATGGAAGAATCCTGGAGATACTAAAAGGTATCAGATAGATTATATAATGACAAGACAGAGATTTAGGAACCAGGTTTTAAATTGTAAGACATTTCCAGGGGCAGATGTGGATTCAGACCACAATCTATTGGTCATGAACTGCAGATTCAAACTGAAGAAACTGCAAATAGGTGGGAATCTAAGGATATGGGACCTGGATAAACTGACTAAACCAGAGGTTGTATAGAGTTTCAGGGAGAGCATAAGGTAACAATCGACAGGAGTTGGGGAAAGAAGTACAGTAGAAGAAGAATGGGTAGCTCTGAGGGAAGAAGTAGTGAAGGCAGCAGAGGATCAAGTAGGTAAAAAGACGAGTGCTAGTAGAATTCCTTGGGTAACAGAAGAAATATTGAACATGATTGATGAAAGGAGAAAATACACTCCTGGAAATTGAAATAAGAACACCGTGAATTCATTGTCCCAGGAAGGGGAAACTTTATTGACACATTCCTGGGGTCAGATACATCACATGATCACACTGACAGAACCACAGGCACATAGACACAGGCAACAGAGCATGCACAATGTCGGCACTAGTACAGTGTATATCCACTTTTCGCAGCAATGCAGGCTGCTATTCTTCCATGGAGACGATCGTAGAGATGCTGGATGTAGTCCTGTGGAACGGCTTGCCATGCCATTTCCACCTGGCGCCTCAGTTGGACCAGCGTTCGTGCTGGACGTGCAGACCGCGTGAGACGACGCTTCATCCAGTCCCAAACATGCTCAATGGGGGACAGATCCGGAGACCTTGCTGCCCAGGGTAGTTGACTTACACCTTCTAGAGCACGTTGGGTGGCACGGGATACATGCGGACGTGCATTGTCCTGTTGGAACAGCAAGTTCCCTTGCCGGTCTAGGAATGGTAGAACGATGGGTTAGATGACGGTTTGGATGTACCGTGCACTATTCAGTGTCCCCTCGACAATCACCAGTGGTGTACGGCCAGTGTAGGAGATCGTTCCCCACACCATGATGCCGGGTGTTGGCCCTGTGTGCCTCGGTCGTATGCAGTCCTGATTGTGGCGCTCACCTGCACGGCGCCAAACACGCATACGACCATCATTGGCACCAAGGCAGAAGCGACTCTCATCGCTGAAGACGACACGTCTCCATTCGTCCCTCCATTCACGCCTGTCGCGACACCACTGGAGGCGGGCTGCACGATGTTGGGGCGTGAGCGGAAGACGGCCTAACGGTGTGCGGGACCATAGCCCAGCTTCATGGAGACGGTTGCGAATGGTCCTCGCCGATACCACAGGAGCAACAGTGTCCCTAATTTGCTGGGAAGTGGCGGTGCAGTCCCCTACGGCACTGCGTAGGATCCTACGGTCTTGGCATGCATCCGTGCGTCGCTGCGGTCCGGTCCCAGGTCGACGGGCACGTGCACCTTCCGCCGACCACTGGCGACAATATCGATGTACTACGGAGACCTCACGCCCCACGTGTTGAGCAATTCGGCGGTACGTCCACCCGGCCTCCCGCATGCCCACTATACGCCCTCGCTCAAAGTCCGTCAACTGTACATACGGTTCACGTCCACGCTGTCGCGGCATGCTACCAGTGTTAAAGGCTGCGATGGAGCTCCGTATGCCACGGCAAACTGGCTGACACTGACGGCGGCGGTGCACAAATGCTGCGCAGCTAGCGCCATTCGACGGCCAACATCGCGGTTCTTGGTGTGTCCGCTGTGCCGTGCGTGTGATCATTGCTTGTACAGGCCTCTCGCAGTGTCCGGAGCAAGTATGGTGGGTCTGACACACCGGTGTCAATGTGTTCTTTTTTCCATTTCCAGGAGTGTAGAAAACAGCAGTAAATGAAGCAGGCAAAAAGGAATACAGACGTCTCAAAAATGAGATCGATAGGAAGTGCAAAATTCCTAAGCAGGGATGGCTAGAGGATAAATGTAAGGATGTAGAGGCTTATCTCACTAGGGGTAAGATAGATATTGCCTACAGGAGAGTTAAGGAGACCTTTGGAGAAAAGAGAACCACTTGTATGAATATCAAGAGCTCAGATGGAAACCCAGTTCTAAGCAAAGAAGGGAAAGCAGAAAGGTGGAAGGAGTATATAGAGGGCCTATACAAGGGCGATGAATTTGAGGACAATATTATGGAAATGGAAGAGGGTGTAGATCAAGATGAAATGGGAGATACGATATTGCGTGAAGAGTTTGACAGAGCACTGAAAGGCCTGAGTCAAAACAAGGCCCTGGGCGTAGACAACATTCCATTAGAGGTACTGACGGCCTTGGGAGAGCCAGTCATGGCAAAACTCTACCATCTGGGGAGCAGGATGTATGAGACAGGCGAAATGCACTCAGACTTCAAGAAGAATATAATAATTCCAATCCCAAACCAAGCAGGTGTTGACAGATGTGAAAATTACCGAACTATCAGTTTAATAAGCCACAGCTGCAAAATACTAACGCGAATTCTTTACAGACGATTGGAAAAACTACTAGAAGCCGACCTCGGGGAAGATCAGCTGGGATTGCGTAGAAATATTGGAACACATGAGGCAATACTGATTTTACGACTTATCTTAAAAGAAAGATTAAGGAAAAGCAAACCTACGTTTCTAGCATTTGTAGACTTAGAGAAAGCTTTTCACATTGTTGACTGGAATACTCTCTTTCAAATTCTAAAGGTGGCAGGGGTAAAATACAGGGAGCGAAAGGCTATTTATAATTTGTACAGAAATCAGATGGCGGTTATAAGAGTCGAGGGACATGAAAGGGAAGCAGTGGTTGGGATGGGAGGAGACAGGTTTGTAGCTTATCCCCGATGTTATTCAATCTGTATATTGAGCAATCAGTAAAGGAAACAAAAGAAAAGTTCGGAGTAGGTATTAAAATCCATTGAGAAGAAATAAAAACTTTCAGGTTCGCCGATGACATTGTACTTCTATCTGAGACACCAAAAGGACTTTGAAGAGCAGTTGAACGGAAGGGACAGTGTCTTGAAAGGAGGATATACGACGAACATCAACAAAAGCAAAACGAGGATAATGGAATGTAGTCGAATTGAGTCGGGTGATGCAGAGGGAATTAGGTTAGGAAATCAGTCACTTAAATTAGTAAAGGAGTTTTGCTATTTGGGGAGCAAAATATCTGATGATGGTCGAAGTAGAGAAGATATAAAATGTAGATTAGCAATGGCAAGGAAAGCGTTTTTGAAAATGAGAAATTTGTTAACATCGAGTATAGACTTAAGTGTCGGAAAGTCGTTTCTGAAAGTATTTCTATGGAATGTAGCCATGTATGGAAGTGAAACATGGACGATAAATAATTTAGACAAGAAGAGAATAGAATCTTTTGAAATGTGGTGCTACAGAAGAATGCTGAAGATTAGGTGGGTAGGTCACATAACTAATGAGGAGGTATTGAATAGAATTGGGGAGGAGAATGTGGCACAACTTGAGTAGAAGAAGGGATCGGTTGGTAGGACATGTTCTGAGGCATCAAGGGATCACCAATTTAGTACTGGAGTACAGCGTGGAGGGTAAAAATCGTAGAGGGAGACCAAGAGATGAATACATTAAGCAGATTCAGAAGTATGTGGGTTGCAGTAGGTAATTGGAGAGGAAGAAGCTTGCACAGGATAGGGTAGTATGGAGAGCTGCATCAAACCAGTCTCAGGACTGAAGACCACAACAACAACAACAACAACAAGGATATTAAACAAGGATTGTCGTTATATGGTAGTATATATATATGCCAGAGCTACAGAAAAGATGCAAAGTGACAATGCAGGCTATATCTTGTACATGCCTAATAAACGTAACACACAACTACAATTCTTCACATACAAGTACCCAACATCAAATAGTTCTGAGGTACGAAAGTCATCAGCATTATAGTTTCAGTAGCTTAAAATATAATATTCGTAGTCATTAGTTGAAAGAGTTTCATGTGGCTGAAGTCTGTGTCTAGAAATAAAACAAAAATCTTAGAACACTATGTAGAAATAAAACTTATACTTAAAATGACAATAAAATGTGTAAATAGTGTTATACGTGTAAAGACTTTTAACATGACAGACAAGTTGAATATGACACTGGGTGATTAAACGAAACAATAATAATTTAAATAAAAGTTCTGTTGGTCGATGACGCATTCAGACGGCAGTCCAACTGGGACAGCTTTGCAGCCTCTCTTTGGGATGTTTTGTTTCTCTGTGGTGCTATTTAGTGGAAAATGCCCAGTCTCCACCCCAACAAATAAATCTCTGAATACAAGGATATAGGTGCACAAGTTAAACTCAATCTGGTTAATAACCGGTAAACCTGGCTGCCATTTTCTGTGTATGTAGATATCCATTTCCTCCAATAGTTCCAATAACTCATTTCGGTGACCTATTCAACACTTCCATATCACCCTGCATACTACCTGCAGATACGTAGTACTTACTGGAATTAAGGAAAACGTGTAAGGGACGGCACACCAATATAATTTTCTTTTCACACAACCTTTTTATTTAACAATGTAAAACCATAATATTTTCTTTAACAAAAGGAACAAATTTGCTAAATTCTTTTGACCTTAAACCTTAAATTCAATAAGCTTTTACAAAAGAATTCTGAAGCACTGTATTGCAAAGCCACAAACAATACGACAATGATTATAAGAAGGCCAGACCAGCAGCCAACCCGTTATTGGGTGATACAGAGGTGTTTACTACTGTGTTGGACACACTCTGTCTTATTAAATGCCCTTCTTAAACAGATGCCAACTGTATAAGCACCACTGATGGCAAGAGTGACTCAATTACTCAAAAAATATGGCGTAACTTTTAATTTGAAAGCTGTATGTCGAAAGATTCAGATGCGCACCTGTGCTTCAATTTAAACGGATTAGGAAACTATATGAGAATGATAAGGCTTACTTCAAAGCTACCAAACAATTTCAATGAGGAACCAAGGTGCGACTGGATCCCAACCCGTCCTTTCTGACAATTTTATTTTGACTTAATCCCTGGTGACTCTTGGCTGTTAATATTTTCAAAGTGAAAATGATTGTCAGTTTTTAAGACCGCCCTGAAGGAACGTCTTAAAACATTACTTGTGAACGCTTATTACAAGAGACCTCACTCCGCCCAACCACATGATCCAGCTAAAATACACAAATAATGACCCGGTCTTTCAAACACAATGAACAGCTTAGTAAAAGAGGTTGTTCAGATTATGACTAATGGCTGAGAAATGCAATTACAATCAAAGATTTGAATCGGTGAACATCTAAATCTAACCACAAGGTAGATTCGAATCCTGCCTCGGGCATGGATGTTGTGATGTCCTTAGGTTAGTTAGGTTTAAGTAGTTCTAAGCTCTAGGGGACTGATGACCGCAGATGTTAAGTCCCATAGTGCTCAGAGACATTTGAACATTCATAACACATTTAACCTCTATATCGCACACCACCACATCTACGATCAAACCATAGCGCTTTGTGAGCGAAAATGAGGAACGTTAGGAGCAAATACCACTCGAGTGGCATTTCTATACCACATCGTGAATAATTAATGAAACCACTCATGGCATTTAATGTATTTCCTTCCCTCTCTCGTTTTGTCTCCGTCTGCCTCTTTCTATATTTGTGTTTTTAAGCTCCTCCCTGTAAAAAACAAAATGTGTTTAACTTTTTGGTTTACTCTAGCGTGTAAAAATGTAGGTGTGTGCCCTAAATTACTTGACTGATTTAATACAATCTTGGTCCACATATTACTCGCTGTCTGTAAAGCATAACTGCCGGTACAAAAACAACATACCTCCCAAAGGTGACGGAGTGTGGTTCATAAACCAGATACATGCGCGGTACGCAAACACTCAGATTGTGTAGCACTTAACGACTTCCAACATACTTTACACTTAATTTCAAACTTCTACGAAAACTTTTCTCGCTGATACTCCCAACAAAATGACTAAAGGAAACAAGTCCGTCGCTTACAAGCTTTCTGCTGTTCGTGCAGGAAAACTGCAGCATCAAGCACGGCGCTTTAATTTATTATTTCTTTACAACTAACGCTATTAGCAACGTATTTCACCTTTAGTGTCGACTGTACCTATAAAGTTATAACACTGTACGACACATAGTCCAGAAGATATGATGTAATGAACACTAAAACATAGTGTAAATTACCCAGACTACACTCATCTGGCGTTTCAAAATGAGAGCACTTTGCGACTTCCAACAAACTTTAAACATAATTTGAAATCTTTTTGCATTTGTTCTCTCAGCTACATACTTGTCGTCAAATATTTAGTACAATAACTCTTTAAATAAGTAATCGGTATGTCAAGCATCCCAGACAGGCGTCCCGCTTATTATAGGGCATTAGAGGATTCCACGTGGGAGCAGCAACAGTAAACAGAGGACTCAATTAAGGGCCACGTGTCTAGTTGTTACATCAAGAGCACTGCATTCGGCACCTGTTTGACTGAGTGGTTTCCAGCTACTGAATTACACCGGTTACCTGTATACGTCCGAATGCTCGCGTGAAATGAGAATAGAGCTCGGCGGCAGTATTAGTGGACGACGACAACGTAACAGCTCAAATAGATTTTAAAGTTTCGATCGTTACCACGCCCAGTAGTACGAGGAGACTTCACAAAGTAAGTTACATATTACTGTGGCGGGCCGCATCATATTATTGAACGGCGAACTACACTTCACTGTGGCACAGAAACATGATACTATTTTTCAACATAGCCACCAAGTCACAGTAAACAATGGTCAGAACCTTCTACCATTCGATTCAGTTCCTCGACAACGGAAATCCGCTCCTTGGTCAAGTAGCCATTCGACGACCGCTGTGGGGACGTCCTCATCGTCAGAAAACCTGCAATTACTATGGATCTATTCCTCGATTGCTTAGACCTCGTCTGTGGTCGATGCCGAAAGCCTTGCTTCCCCTCAGCATCACCTGTGTCTGTGCGGCCTTGGTCAAATCGTTGACACATTTTCACTACAGCTGAATACAATGTTGCATTTGGTTCATACGCTTTCAAAGTTTCACGGTGAATCTATGTTCTAAATAGAAGTTTTTCCTGTCAAAATCATACTCTCCCACACGGTTCAGCGTTGGAGGACGTTTCCTGTTGCCATGGCATTTCACTATTACACTATTCTGGTTTTCTGCAGCATAACTGAGTCTGCAGGAAAACCAGACAGAACATGTACTCTCTTCAGACAAGGCGCCAGTTTTGAGCAATGGCCTTAGTGACAAAGATCATTTGTAACTTATTTTTTGGAGTCCCATCTTATGACAATAAGAAATACCTAATTCCACACACCATAGTGATCTGTTCAACAACTGGACGGAAGTGATCTGAGTCGTCAATCGATGAATCATGTAAACTTTCTCCTGTGAACTGTATTTTAACAGCTAGTGTGTTATGGAAAAGCACTGCATTTGTTAAATGAAATACAAAAGCCATCTAACCACCACACTCGACCTAGGTCTTGTTCACTTCCTTGTTATATAACCAAGTGAGCTGTGCGCAGAGCTAAATATGAAGCTGTAATATGACATGGATAGAGGCGGTATGTCTATGGAGAATTCAGCAGACAGTTTAAGTCCAGTTCACTGGTCGGTGCTGCCGTTGCAATGTTGCAATCGTTGCCAGTGGCAGGAAATTCAAAAATACGAGATGGCACTGGTGGGAAATTCATAAATACAATGCAACGTTACAAGTAATCAAAAAGTATGAAAATTTAAAAAATATTCAAAAATCCAAGATGGCAGAATTAGTTTACTTGTGGTTTGTAGCCTTACCGTCTGACACCCCTTCCTCCTCCACTCTCCAGCTCTCTCTCCTCCAATCACATCCCAGTACCTTACACTTGATCAAAGTGAAAACAGCGAATGAAATGTAGTCCCAGAGCAGCCATACTGGCTGTGCTCAAAATTAATGATCTAAATTTTATCTTAAATATTATATAAATGGTGTATCTAGTACTTTTTCCACATTTAAAAATACATCAGCAAAACATACTCCTAGATACAAGACACTCTCTCACACACACACACAGATATATATATATATATATATATATATATATATATATATATATATATATATATATATATATGACAGAATATTGACTATTTACAAACTGTGACTGTGAAAGCTTCTTATGCATGCTGCCGATCCAAGAGATCATTAAGTCAATTCCAGTGAAGTCTAAATTTATTTCTACTTCATACAAGACCCATTCGTTGCATAAAATTAAGGTTATGCAGACTAAATTTAGAAGGCTGCTGGGAACTACTCTTTTGGTCATGGTGAACTTGGAAAATAGTCTAAATTGGGTAGGTGGGACAATGAAAAGCGGCCAATATTATTTATCCGAAACTACCACCAACTTTCTCTTCTAACCATGTGAAAATGTAAGAATATTATATGTGATTTGTTACTGATGTGAAAATATTCATGTGAAAATGTAAATCTTTGAATGTGATTTGTAACTGATGTACTGTGTGAAAATGAAAAACTCAAAATACATCAATTCTGTTTCATTTAAGGTGAAATTTTAACATGTTCTTGAAAATTAATCTGACAGATAACAGAGTTGATAAGCAAAATCATGTTTCTGAAACACTAGAGGTAATCTGTGTGAAATGATACCCGTTGAAATTGTAAAGCATAAAATGATAAAAGCAATGAAAATTACTGGTGAGGCTGTGGCATTTGGCATAAATGTGTGTGTATGTGTGTGTGTGTGTGTGTGTGTGTGTGTGTTAGTGTGTGTGTGTGTTTGTGTGTGTGTGTGTGTGAGAGAGAGAGAGAGAGAGAGAGAGAGAGAGAGAGAGAGAGAGAGAGAGAGAGAGAGAAAGTTGACTTAATTTTTGATAAATAATCGTATACTTTCGAACATGCTGCCAATTTCTGCATTTCGCGTGGGGCTTATATAGTTTTTTATGTGGAAGTATTGTAGTATTGTGATAAATAATCCAACACTTCTGTGGACACTGACTACAACCTGATTGGATACTTTCTTTTAATGCCCAGTAAAATAGAGCACTTTGATTGGATGCATTTTAATGTATACTAAAAGAATTTTTTAAAAAAATATGGGTAATGGGATCTTCATTTCGTTTTAACGTCTGGTAAAAATACTACACTGTGATAGTCTGTTTCACGTTAATAGGTGCCAAAAAAATGTAAAATATCATACCACCATCAATCAGAAATTTTGTTTTAGTTTTCCTACCACAAACATGTGTCATATTATTAAATTTACTGCCTGAACCCACCTGCGCCATCTTGCATATTTTAAACTTCCAACCAATGGTGTCTTGATAAATTCATGTATTCAAGATCGTTGATAATGTCGTCTGTAGATATGATGTGCATGTGATGATGTTCTACTGAGACTTGGAGGCCATAGTGAACGAGAAGCCCCATCGATGTACCACTTACCTGACCCATATCTACTACACTTGGTAATTTCTATGTCACAAGGAGTGAGAGGTTATCTAATACTTGTACAGATACGAGACTATAGGTAACAAAAGTGGAAAGGAATAAGAGAGGAGTGTGGCTGGGATTGTAGCATATGTGTGATGTTATTCAGTGTGTACACGGCACAAGCAAAGAAAGGATACAAAAGAATGATTGGAAAATGATATTAAAATTAATGGAAAAGAAATAAAACCTTTAAGATTTAGCAGTCACGTGCAATTCATTGAGAATTTGCAAAGGTCTTGGATGATCAGAAATATTAAATAAATAGTATTTTAAAACAGGTTATAGAATGCATATTAATAACAGTAAAATAACGCTACTGGAAAGTAGTCGAGTTAAATGTGGGGATGTTGAGGGCATTAGCTTTTGCTGTTTACTGTCCATTGAAGGCTCTGTGCTGGAGATAGTATGTGTAACAAGTTACTGGCCTTAGTGTGAGCAGTGCACTCAGCTTTAGATGGGTCTTTTAGTATGCCTAATGTACATAAGAATGACATTGCAGCACTAGGCAGGAAGGACTCAGTGAAAGTCTTACATTTGGTAAGCACTTATCCTGCTCTAAATATTAACACTAAAGTGAACCTGTGTGAAGTTCGCCATGCTAGTTACCGTACACAGATTTAGTTCCATTATATGCATAGTAACATGATGGAATTGCATCCTCAGATTTAAAGACTTCAGTACAGCAAATTGCTGAGGTACTGATTATTCACACATTTTTATGTCAGCTGAGTTGCCTAATTTCTTTTTTTGTTAAGTAATCTTTCTCGTAATTTCAATTCCTTGCTTTAAATTGCAACCGAGTAACTGAAGTGCTGTGTTTATTTTTACTATTAAAACTGTCAGTAGCTTTGGCAGTTAACGTGTATAGCTTCCTCTCTAGCTAAGTAATGTAATTGGATACATTAAAAGCCCTGTCTTTAAATCAGCTAACTATGTTATTATGGACCAAAATACATTATTCACATTGCTTGGTTATTATAAATGCTTAACAATCGTTGTGTTGCAAGAGCTATTATTACTATGTGTACAAACTGTGTTGCTGTAAGGAAAAACCCACAACCATTGCATATGTGTGGGTGGTACTAACTGACCGCCCAATCTAAAGTTTATCCACCATATAAACGAGTTTCTTTTGGAAACCAGGTGCTTGCTGTTCACTTCTTGTAAAAGGAACTGGCCCACTTGCCGCTGGATTGCTTACCTTTCAAGTGCTTTGAATTGTTGATAATTGTTAATATTTGTATTCTTAAGATATAGTGCAGAGGTTACATAAAGAAATTTTTAAAATTGTTGCAAGGTCTGAAAGTATTTGAAGTTTACGTTTTAATCCCTTGTTTGGTTATTTAAATTTCTTTGAGAGTTGATTTAATTGCAAGGTCTTGCATAGATATAAACTTTAACTACCGTTCTTTTGCAAATAAATGAAAGAATTGTCTAGTGTCCAATAGATGTCAGTAATTATTATTTGATATTACCAGGATTTGGGCATTTAAAAAAAATAAGTTTTTTAAAATAATGCTCAACATTTCCTATTCCATCATCTCTTGTGCTCCAAAAGAGTGTAACTACCGATTTGGTACAAAATTAATTAATATTTTTCTGACTAAAGCTGTATGGGCTTCCTATGCCTGATGCTGGCAGCTCCTTTTTTTTTCACATGATAGTGCAATCGTAGTGGTTAATCTGTCACCATATTTCGTCTCATTATTGGCGCTGAAGCATCCTAAGTAACTTTTCTACAGAGTTTGTAATATGATCCCATTGCAGTACCTAGGTTGTCATTATAATTTTCGCGTGATATTGCACCAGTTATGAGGCATGCACCGTTCATAAGTTAGCGATTCTTTTCAGTTTTTTCAGCAACTTATGAGTCGTCGGCACAAACGCCATCGAAGATATCGATCTGGATCGATATCTTGATCGCAGTCGGTATCCCCAGGCCAAGACCACCTACAATAAATCATACCTTTAGGCAGATATCGATAGTTGACATTATGGCAGCAATCGTCGGGGAAAATCAGCATGCCTGTGTTTCCATAACGCGTATGTGTAACAATGTATACGTGACGTTCAAGAAAAGCGAAAGCATTTATAACTAGCTGTTGTTTATGCTATATGCTGTGAATGTCGTCACATGTGCTACGCTAGTATTTATTTTTTAGATTCTGTAGTTCGTTCGGCATAATTTAGAGTGTAAACTGTTCTTGCGATGGTCGTAGCTGTTGTGTACCAGGATGTAAATCCAATTACGGCAAAACGTATGATACCTCAACATTTATTTTTCCCAACAAAACAGCATTGAGGAACAAATGGATTAAACTAATTCATAGAGATAATTTTGAAGTGGACGATAAAGCTGTGGTATGCATTAAGCTTTTTGAAGCTAAGTTTGTGGTTAGGGAAGACATTTTTCCTGTGGAAAATAGTGAACCAATACGTGTGCCACGAAAAATACCAAAAACTAACAAATGATGCAATTCCAACCATCTATCCTAATCAACCTTCTTATCACACAGTGCCAGTTCCTAAGGAAAGGAAGAATCCTGAAGATCGTGTACAACAGCTACTGGAACGTGATGAATGTAGTTTCAGTAAGTGGTGCGAAAATGACAATATACCTGACCTGGAGCACTTTAAAAACGATGTGCAGAGAAGGAATGTTTGTCCATTTACAATTTTAGTAAAGGATGACTACGTATCTTTCATTAAATTAAAGGGTGATTCAGTTAGTGATGTGCCAGTAGTTTCAGTGTGCTTCAAGATATCAAGTTCCTTGGAAGTAAAAGTGTTTCATAAAAATGTGTGTTTGCCTACAGAAACCTTGAAATGGATAGTACAGTCTAGGGAGGAAGAGAACTTGAGATGTGACAAGTGGACGAAATTTGACAATCTGGTGAGTCACCTAAATGGTTTCACAGATATCTCTACTGGCACTATTGACAACATTATAATTTTAGTCAGTGTGTTCAAACAAGCACTGTGATTTCGACGCTGAAATAGCACTTAAAATAGAATTTTTTCGAGCAATTACAACTTGCAATAACAAAGCAAAGTAGATATTCTCCCGAGCTTTTCATATGGGCAGCAACCATTTGCTTTTCATTTCCTGGTGCCTACCATCACTTGAGAAAAACAAATGTGTTAACATTACCTCATCCTGTCAACTTAAGGTAGTTTCTATGCAAAATGGGTCCAAATAAACCTTGTATTGGTCCATCATAGGTAACTTTTTTGAGGGAAAAAAATAAATTTCTTCAGGGAAGTGACAAGGTAATTTCAGTGATGCTAGATGAAGTTTATGTCAATTCAAAATTCTCTTATTAGGCAGGAAAGGTACTTGGTGCTGCCGAGAATACTTCAGATACTACAACAGCAGGTACAATGCGGGTTTTGATGGCATCATCTTTACATTGTGATTATAAAGAAGTAATAGCTCTCTTTCATGTAAGAAATGTTAATTCTGATAGTCTACTGAAATTGACAATTGATGTATTAAAGTTAATGCACGAGCTTCAGTATGATGTTATATGCCTGGTAACAGATAACCATAGCACTAAAAGAAAAGTGTATCAGCTTATGTGTGGTAGCACTTTACAACCGTGTATTACAAATCCAGTCGCTCCATCCAAATTTCTCTTTCTTCTATTTGGCAATGCGCAATTACTGAAGTGTATCAGAAATAACTGGTTGAATGGAAAAAATATTGAGGATACATTTGGTTTCATCAATACATTTCCATACAGTGATGAAGGGAATGATGTGTGTGAATATACTATCAGTGAAGCAAAGTTTTCAGATTTGAGGAACCTGTTTCATTCTGAGAAAAACAAACTGTTGAAACTTGCCCCAAAGCTAGTGAGAAAGGCAGTATATCCAACTTCTATTGAGAGACAGAGTGTTACCCTTGCTCTCAGGGTTTTTGATTCTAAAAATGTGGCAGTACTAGAAATTTTGAAAAGTCATGGGATTGAGATTTTTGAAATTAATCATTAAATGGTGGACAGTTTCTAATGTACAGCATCCCATGCAAGGCAAATACACATCAGATGATAATTCTAGCCCAATCACTGGACCTACTGACTCCAAACCTGTGTTTCTTGAAGATTTGAAAACATTTCTCGATATCTGCCATGCATTGCCTACTCATGGAAAATTAACCACTGAAACGTATATTGATTTCTCTCACACACTTGCAACAACACTTCAGTTATGCAGATACATTTTTAACACTTACAACTGGCCCTACATTCTTACAGCAAAATTACAAACTGATGCTTTGGAAGCAAGATTTGGAGCTTATAGAAGGCTAAGTGACTGCACATATAATGTTTCAGTTGAGCAAATCTTGGAATCTGAGAGGAAACTGAAAGTAATAAGTCTACTAAAGCTCAGATCTACTAAACATGGTGAATTTGCATTAAATGATTTTGCAGCAAAAGTAAATTACAGCATAAAAAACCAAAAGTATGAAAATTTGGATAAATTAGAACCTGCTCTAGAGGAACTAGCAAACATTCCCATGATGGATGAAGATTTGAAAGTCTTGGTTTGTATTGCTAGCTACACCAGCAAAACAGTGCTTGAAAAGCTGCAAAAAGGTGGAAAATGTTCAGGCTGTGAAAAAATATTACACACATAGGACGAAATTTTGTTGCAGAGTGAAACCAAAAAACTTCTTTCCTATTGCAACCAACTGATTCATGGGGGATTGAAGTGTCGTTCTTCTATAATGATTTCCTGATTTCCTTGTGTTGTAATATATATATATATATATATATATATATATATATATATATATATATAAACTTTTTTTCAAGTTCTGATTAGCAGCACAAATGAACCAGAATTTCTCAAACTTAAAAATCAGGGAGATGTAGGTCTTGCCTTAGGAAGTGAATTGTGTGAAAATGCCATTAGTAACGTCAGTGATGTGTGAAAATGTGGCATTCCTTTACAGACAATAATCAAGAAAGGTATTAAAGTGCTTTCAAATATTTTTATTAATAATTACACATAACTGTTGAATGAAAAGGGTGTTTCAAAGGAAATTGCTCGAACACTAGTCAAACAAAAAAGAGGAACTCAAGAAGACATTGCAGCAAAAATAACAAAACGCAAAGTGGCCAAGCTGAGCAGCAAATAAATCCAACAGGTACTCAAAATCAAACCACTTCTAATATATTACGTAATGGCAGTGACTAGAATTAACTGCATATTGTTTAATATAATTTTGAGCTTTAGTTACACGCTTCATTTATTATTGCTGTGTAGTTTCTATTTTGCAAATTATTATTAGTGTCCAAATATACCATTTACATGTGTTGTGTTGTAGTTTTTTTTATTTGCTTTTGAGTTGCATCTCATAATTTTACTTCGTCATAGTACTTATTATGTAATTAGTGGCTTTAGTGACAACGTTTTATTTAAGTTTGAAGATAGGAAAATACATAACAATACGACATTTCTTAAGCAATTAAGAATCTACTTTCCATTTATGAAGTTTGTAAATTATTCGATATGGGTAGCGGTGAAATACTTGGCCTAAGACAGCCGCCATCTTTGTTTCTGTGTTGTGGTCTGATGTATTGTAGGTGGTCTTGCCCATGTGAACTCTGGTTTTTTAGCTGTCACGTTATCATGACAACGGCGTCCCTTTCTGTTCACACTTATATGATTTTATGGTCCCCGATTTGGACTTTACGTTGCTTAGACAACGGTGTCGGTTTGAATTATTACTAGAAAGCACTGTCCAGTAAATACGATTTACATTCATTTTAATCGCTGTACCCTTTAATGTAATTTTCCATGCTATTATTTCTTTATCTAACATCTGTATGGGCATGTAATTACTACTCTCTAGCTTATTCGTTTGTAGACAACACATTTATAAGAAAGACGTGTTTGTCATTCACTTATAAAATAGTGTACGTCTGCAGTATCACGAGGAAAACCGAGGAGCCGCCATCTCCAGCCAAAGGGGGCCGAAAAAGATGGCTTTAACATAAGCCGAAACCGTTCATAAAAATCGAATGTTACTGCTATCTCGACTGTTGCCCTGACGAAAGTATAGCATCAGATCCCTGCGCTCCCTGTACAATGTTGTCTAAATCTATCAAAATTAATTATTCTGAAACAGAGACCTCTGTTCTTTATTTTCTCCACTCACTTGGTTGTTGGTACAGAAAGTGTTGTGATGGACAAAAATTTTTAGTATAATGGAGGTAGCAGCAAGAATGAAGTTTTGCGTAAAACGTACTTACTGAGTATTGAGGACTATAATCTTGTAGTATACTTGCATGAAACTTCACAAAACGACAGGCAAAACTATATTTTTCTCGACATCAACGATAATACAGGTCTGAAAGTACTTAGAGCTGCTTTTGTATAGCGCATATCGGCGATTTGCGTAATCAGTGACGTGACGACATTGGGGATATTCTTTGTTGTAGTAAGGCGAGCCGTTGAAAGTAAAATCTTTGCTGCGCCATTTTGTCTGTACATGAAACGATAGACTCCTACTGTCTCAGATGTTACCAAAATTAATTTCATTCTTCAACAAAAGACAAATTCATATGCAACAACATTTTACGATGTTCATGCGGCACAGTTGAACAAATCTTATGGTATTTTATTTTTATCTCGGAATACTTTTACGTTTTCACAATAAGATATGTGTTAAATGCATCTATAAACATTGAGAATGTTCATACGTTAGATTCAGTCGAAATATGTCAGTGGTTCTGTTTTCTTCACAGGAAAAAATGAATAAATATATACATTTCTTCAAATTTTCTTATAATCTAGGTTTTTATACTTTTTGGGAGTTGTTGCCAAGAATTATCTTTTGAAAAGTCTCCATCGTATTCCAGACTAAAAATAGAGATTAGTTCTAGCTACTTTTTAAAGAAATCTAATATTTTTTTCTTTATAAGTGAATGCTGGTAATAAAATGGCAACTGCTACTATAAAGAAACATTCTACAATAGAACAATTGCAAAATAAAGTGAAACCAAGAAACAAAAGATTTGGATTATGGTTTATAGAGAATTTATATAATAATAATCTTGTTACAAATATTGGAGATATTATCGAAACAAATCGAGGACAAGAATTAAAAGAATTTAAACCAGTTACCGAACCATTTTGCTTTAGTGTTACGGTTGTTAAAATAATAGATTTTATAGACTGCGAAGGAGAAATGAAAAATAATAAATTTCTTGTAAATAAATCAGCATGTGGCAGTTATAACAGTTTTTTAAAAATCTATATTTTCTAAATTTGGTGTTAAAATTCTCCTATTTATTAAATTCAAATACACAAACAATTAATGTACTAGTCAAATTACTAACAAAAATGAAAATATAAAAATTCTATTTTTATTCCTTATAAGGTAGACTTAGCTGATGTTATATGAGATATACTGTTAAAAGGATTTGCAGAAACTACTATTATGTATTGGATGTAGACATAACACAAGATTTTTCAGGAAATTTAAATAAAGAAAAAATTGATTAGATACTTAACAAATAATTTTAATTTTGGAAAACAAGGAGAATGCAATGAAGATTATAATGTAATAGTAAACAACGATAATTCTGTTGGAAAAGATTGTCTAACTTAGGTCAGTTCTAATTCGAAAGTAAAAATTTACAATAAATTGATTTGTCAAATGGCAAGCCCAGGAATAAATAAAAATTTAGGTAATGATATTATAGATTTTTAAAAATTGTCCACATAAACGATTAAAAGAAGTGTTTGCTTCTAAATTATATAAGGAAAATGGAATAACAAGACTGGAAAGAACAATTTATACTTATATTAATCCGGATTTCCGAAAACAAAAAGAATTTGACTCATTAATTTCTATCAAGTTAATTGCTGTTTTAATAAAAATCAACTTCAACAGGTTTTAAGTAACATGATTAACTGATGACAGGTTGCACCATATCACAGACTAATACCACCTGCAGTGAGCACTTACTTGACCATTCATCTCTTGGTCTGTCACGTGTCATATATTCCAAACCATATATCCTTTTGTGTATGATGTAGAGTACATGTTCTTGCTATAAAGAATTTGTCACAGTCATTGTATCTGAATGTCTTGTGCGTTTTATGAATTTGCTAATGTCGAAGGATTTTTCTTCCCTTGACCTTTCTCCTTAGGGATCACATACGAATAGCTACTATTTTCTGCATTCTGCTCAGTGATGCATATTGTGTATTTTCTTGAATGGTTTATTGTGTATTCTCTGTGGGTAAATGATTTTCCACACGTCTCACACCTCAATGGCTGCTCATTTGTGTGAATGTATTATTGTGAGATATCTACAGACAAATGATACATCACATTGGTCAAACCTGTATTGTTTCTCACCTGAGTGGTTTCTTGTGTGAACTACCACACTCTAAACGACCTGCCACATTCAATACACAAAAGCTGTCTTCATCTATGTGTTTTAGTTCGTGCTTCCACAGATTAACTATATTTCTAAACTTCTTTGCACATTCCTCACACAGATATGACTATGTAACCATATGATTTCTAATATGCAATATTACATCGCTTTCATTAAAAAAAATACTTTCTCGCATTCGTTACACATGTGTATTGGAATATTTATAGCGAATCGTGAAATCATAAACAACTTTCTGCCAGAGGATTCGACAGTTCCTTTGCTCTTTTCACTATGAACGTCGAAACGTACTTCAATTATGTTGAGATTTACAGTTTGAGAATATAAGGTGGGAATACCGTTTTCCTTCACCAAAGACATGGTGGGCAACAGGTTAACACACTCAGGACTCAGGTGCTTCGTTTCTTTCCCCACTTGTCTCGAATGACCAGGAAGCGCATGAAGGAATGAAACAAAATTCCAGTTTAAACTTTTTATTCCTGAAAATGTTATATTTTCGCTGCCTTCGGTGCGGAAAACTAATTGAGATAAAAAATACATATAAAATGGAATACGAAAGTCAAATGGAGTGTTAATAGATCTACTGAAAGCCATCCTATACAGAATTCGGTGATTAGTTGTCGTCACTGACAGTGTGTAACATCTGTAGATGTTATTCAGGGGAACTAGAGCCCACACGTCCTTGTTTTGCTCCATTTTACAGTGACGTACTCAGTTGGTCATAGGGCGCCGCACAATGTAATGTGGACTTTGGTCCATGGTGGAAATCGACATTTTTCTCATAAATAAGGCACTGTGAGACTTAGGGCAGCGCTAATTCACTAAAAATATCCCACTATGGCAAGTTGAAAAAGAGTGTGTGAGAGTGGGAGATAGCGTGATATATACGTGTGGGTATGATAAACCCCTTCCCTCAAAAATATTTCTGTCCTTTATACCTTCTCTGTGTTACCACAGACGACGTGTCACTGATCTTATTTGTATTAAGACTGCAGTACACACGATGTGCCTATTTCTTCCACCGCCCTAAGTGGATTGCATAAGTTCTAATAAATGTTCACGAAGTTGCAGTCTTCCATAGTTGTTGGCCTGTTAGCAAGAAACAACACGTAGATCGTGAGCCCGTTATCTTGAGGCTTGAGGCTTAGCGAGGAACTGTTATATATAATTAAATTTCCTATCAGTTTGTTTATACGGGATGACACTCGCCTTTTATTACCCAAGAGAAACTGCACAATTACATTCCACTTTAGAGTCACAAATAATTTCTATTCTACAACAAAATAATGAACTGCGTATTTCCGTAATTACTGTCACACTCAAGTCTTAAGTAATGCCGATCGGGGCAGGCAACGTGCCTGTCCGCTGGCACTGCCAAACCAACTCTGACATTTAAAAACTATACACTGAAAATTAAGTCTTATCTTATACCGCGGCGGACAACATGTCCGAGACTGCTGAACAAGATCTGATCTTACAGGCGAACCATTTCACCCGCCATCCAAGTTATGCGCGATCCGAAGATCACCGAAGTCTTTCGTCGGACATCTCGTTTAGCAATTGTTTATTATTCTGGTGGTTATTAATACTTGTGAAATAACGGAATGACAGCACGCTATTGGGAAATGCTTTAAATATGAAGTGCAAGTAAATACGCTGTTTAGTTTGTCTAATACTAGTAACTGAAGATTATCATTTTGGGGTGCAACTTCCGAATGCAAAAGCCAATCGCGGAGAAGGATCACAATTAATGTTTTTGTTATTAGAAGAAAATAATTTTTACCCTCAATAAATTCATGTATAAAACTTACATCCCAAACAAATTAATCTATACTTTCTTTTTCTATAATAATTACACTGTTTTTTAACTAGTAAATATTTTCAACGAATCGTTATCTGCACATTTCTGTTGTTAGTGTCTTTTTAAAAATTATAATCCATCATATCTGCTTGGATACTCTATAGCATTCCGCTATGCAAGTCAAGTTTAATTCCCAATATTTTATATCGCTGTTAAGCTACTATAGGCGCACTGCCGTCCATTAAATTCGAGAAAATGTGTATCATAAGAAGTTAAATTTTTATTGACTACTTCGGAGCATTGCCATCCTTTAAACAGACCAACTGCTATACCACTATAAACGGCGCATTGCCATCCTTTCAATTCGATGAATTTACACTTTTCACCACTATTATGTCGAGATAATGCCATGTTGCTCTTATTTATATGAATGTCTCATAAAGACGTCAACTTCAATAGTTACAAATAAAGTAAACACGACAACTACACATTTGACAAATACGTGGAGACAAAAGAACATTACACACAGATCTTTTCCTAGAACATACGCAAGCAGCCCACAACAGCAACTGATATAGATGATTCTGTTGTCCATAACGTGGTCTAGCGTTGTGAAGCTTCAGACTTTCCAAAGTGGTGTTCCGTTCAACAACTGTCACTCCCTTCTTCCTTCTTCAGTCTCAACATAATGCTCCAGGACAGTTCCATGAAACAATAAAAAGGGCCTTAAATTAGATTCCTAATAATTTTAAACAAATTTGAAATAACCATGTTTTCATACACTGTTACAATATAAATACATATTGCTTAATGTTTTCTTTTGATTTAGGGTGTTTATAAACAAATCCAATGTTTACGTCATACTACGACAGTGATTCATCAATGTTTTTGTTCTGGTCACAGCTGTAGCTATACAGCTGGAGCATTGCCCTTTGCATTTATCAGCTCTGTGCTTGCTCGCATCTGTTACTTCGGTAATGACTCGTCACCTGCTCTTTAATTCGTACCTGCGGAGGCTTACAATTGCGATTCGCATATCCATCGAGTGAAAAAAATGCCTCTGATCACTAGGGGACTTAACTTCTGAGGTCATCAGTCCCCTACTTAAACCTAACTAACCTAAGGACATCACACACATCCATGCCCGAGGCAGGATTCGAACCTGCGACCGTAGCGGTCGCGCGGTTCCAGACTGTAGCGCCTAGAACGGCCGATATCGAGTGAACATCTTAGAATCTTGCTTCAGTCATGATGCACAAACGTTCATTTGTCAAATCATTGCTTCATTCCATAGTATGAGGTATCATTTCTGAAATGGGTGTCACTGTTGCTACGAAAAGTACTAATGGAACTCTATTCATATAATGACAATGTATTTTTTTCTTTCATATACGAGCATTGTGTGATTTTGTAATTTGTGTAGGGGCTAATTATTCTTATTCTTAGCTAAACCTTTATTCCACATTCCTTTCATAGTTAAGACCAGTGAGTGTTCTTAGTCTCGTCTCTGTACTTCATATTACGCGGCGTTCTATTTAAACCGTATTTACTACGTTTCCCTCTCTTAAGAGATGTCCATGTCACTGTTGCGTCTTGTGTCGACAATATGCCTACTCCCTTGTACTTAATAAAAATAGGTGGTGAAAACCACTTCGACTATGCATAGCAGTTAAAGGCCGACTTAAGCGTCGCCTTTTATGTTTCCTCCCTCACTCTTCATAAGTGATTGGCCGACTTTCCCGTCACCTAATAATAATTTTTCAACTTTCTTTCTTTATATAAACAATTGGCAGACTTTTCTGTCGTCTGATCTGTAATTCTCCATTTCCATCATTACTCTCTTCGTAAATAACTGGTCGGCTTTCTGTTGCCTAATAACATTAACCTTCTATTTAACATTAACCTCGTTGGCAGTACTATTCCCAGCCCATCAGTGGATCGCAGTAGGCTGCAGCGGAAACCACTTCACCGTTTCAATCTATACTGAAGAGTAGCGATATGTGTATTTTGGCACAATCCGTACATCATCTTCAGACTACCTTTAGTTATTCCCAATTTTTGCCACAAGAATTGCTTCTACAGTACATTGTCATATTCACTTCCTTTTTTTAGCGTCATCCACTTCTTCTGCATCCTTCAGCTTATTTTTACACATTGTTTTATCTGTGTTACGTGTATAGTAACCCTCGTTTACTTTCAAATTCTTAAACTCTTTAAAAAGTAAATAAGTTTATGTATCGTTGTTGTACAGATTTAAATACTGTTCCACTACAAACTTTATAACTTTTTTTAGTGTTCATTAATAAGGTACTGGTGTCTTGTTGGAATTACATACTGTGTTCTCTTGCTCGTGTATCTGTAGTCCCATGCTTCGTATACTAGGGCCTTTCCACAAATATATGCAGTCAAAAGTCTGTTTTTTCACCCACGCTATGCAGATTTTATTCTGCCTGGGTTACTTTGTTTTGCCATAGATTGTTTCTTTGTTGTCACAGTCGGTATAAGAAAATTTTCTCATTTCAACCTTGATAGTGAAGAACGTTAAAGAAGACAGATGAAGTTCTGAATGAAAGAAGGGAAAACCTAACAGCAGGAAAAGGAAATGAAGTATTCTGTCAGTTAACTTGGGCACCTGGTAATCGTCAGTTACCTAGCAATACACAGAATGTTATTGCTCCCTGAGGTTGGGATTCATAACATTTTTTCGTGTCACTGATTGACATTTCATGTACAAATTGCCGTGGCGGTATTTCCGTGTTAGAAGAGGCGCTTCATTCACAACTTTCTCAAATTCAACCACGTAATCTACCCCCATATGATGCTTCTTATAACTGAACTGATAGCTTTGTCCCATAGAGGACTGCAGTATACATCTGACTACTTTTTGCAAACGGCCGTTGACAGAATCAGGCTGTCAAGTCCATGTTTATTGATATCTTGACGTCACCAAACTTCGGTACAGGACCTTCTAGTACCTTACTCCTATTCACTTGTGGTATAATGACATTTCCCCGTCAAACCTCCTGTTGACAATTACCTCACCACTCGTTTTGCTTTGTATGCTAGAAGAACAGTCTTGATTCAAGAATACTAAAGAATTTATTGATACGTTTTACAAGTGTTACTGACTCCTGTTCCCCATAACTTTTTCTTCTTCCTTTAACGTAGTAGCGACGATTTAGATTTGTTGTTGTTCAGTCATGTTTTCGGGAATGATGCCTTCAAACTGTCTAATGAAGTGTGTATAACTTCCTTACTAGAGAAATGATAGAATTTATATGCACTAGCGTGATTTTCTACGTCACTTGCTTTCTGTTTTGTCTTGCGTCTTAGGGAATACTTTCTACTCTGTTTTAGGCCTGCTCAATTTACTCTGAATCGCACTTGTGTAGCTTTTTCAAGAGGATTCTACATGTAAAATGTTACATCTAAGTATTTCCTCGTCACATTTGATAATCTGTAGGCTACTAGTGATACCTTTGCTCTGCTCTTGTCTTACCCTACTAATGTCAGTAACTGTTATTTGTGTTATCCCATTTGAATCCTGCTAATCCTCATTTAACTTTTCGATTTCATGGTCAACCCTTCGATTTATTTCCAACTTACAAACTTCTTCTTTACCCCGAATTTTGTTTCATAATCTATGTTCTTGCTACATTCCTCAGTTTTAGCTTCAAGATTTGTATCATTTTGTTCCAAATCATTAAACTTAGCATTAAATTGAGCTGTTCCTAAATTAACTTAATTTAATCCCTTAACTATTTTCTCTTGTGTTCTTAATTTCTCTTTGCCTCCTTTTTGTGCCTTACTAAATTCTTTCTCTATTTTGTGTTTTTCTTGAGCCGTCTTTTAGATCTTGTAAAATTAATTTTAGTAGAGACATATCCTGATCATCATCCTCAGTTGTTAACGTGTCAACTGATGCTGTATCATGACTTAATGTACATAACTACTGGGTCATTAGTAATGGCTCTGGTGTTGTCATTCCAATGAATAACTTCGTTTTGACTGGGTACTACAAATCCTGGATAGTTAGGGGCTATTGTCTTGCCTCAGTGGATACACCGGCTTGTGTCAGATCACCGAAGTTAAGCGCTGTCGAGTGTGGCCAGCACTCAGCCTCAGTGTATACACCGGTTTATGTCAGATCACCGAAGTTAAGCGCTGTCGAGCGTGGCCAGCACTTGGATGGGTGACCATCCAGGCCGCCATGCGCTGTTGCCATTTTTCGGGATGCGCTCAGCCTCGTGATGCCAATTGAGGAACAACTCGAGCGAACAGTAGCGGCTCCGGTCAAAGAAAACCATCATAACGACCGAGAGAGCGGTGTGCTGAGCTCACGCCCCTCTTATCTGCTTGCTCAGCTGAGGATGACACGGTGGTCGGATGTTCCCGATGGTCCACTTGCGGCCTGAAGACGGAGAGCTTTTTAGTTAACTCTACATTTTCTGTGAAATGATTCACGGCTACTGAAGAATTCTCAGTGTGATTATTGGTTATTGAATTTACATTTTCACTTTGGTTATTTGTGACTACATATACATCTACATTTATACTCCACAAGCCACCCAACGGTGTGTGGCGGAGGGCACTTTACGTGCCACTGTCATTACCTCCCTTTCCTGTTCAGGTCGCGTATGGTTCACGGGAAGAACGACTGCAGGAAAGCCTCCATGGGCGCTGAATCTCTCTAATTTTACATTCGTATATTCGACATATCATGAAGCCATAACTGACTTCACCACCGTTAATTTGTATGTTTCCCACCAGTTCGTCACTACTACTGTTAACTAATTCTCTACTTCTCAGAGCGTATCTTATTTCCCTTTCTCCAGACATCCTAATACTAATGTTCCAAATAGAAATCTTAAACTGCTATATGCAAGACTGCTATATGCAAGCGCAACACTACACTATATTTCTTACTCGACGTACTGCCACTGTTTATCGTAGCTGTGGCTGCAGCGCTGGCTGCAACTCTGGCGTCGTGTTGCGCTGAGGCTCTCACTCCCAACGTGTCTTGTAGTATTAACTGCGCCGGCCGCTTCTTACTGCCACCACACCTGTTGTCTGTGGCTGCCTCACGCTGCTTTGCGCACCACGCCGTATCGTAGCAAGTAGAATAAGTTGTGAGCGTGCGGGGTTGCTATTCTGTTATTCTGTGCAATGGATTAATCTGAAATGTACCCTTTGACCTGTGGCTCCTGCAAGATGCAATTTGCAACCCTCACACTACTACAGAAGTCAGACAGCCGCTCCTAACGTTCTAAAGAGAAATGCGTGAAAAACTTTCAGCAATAAATATCTTCTGGAGTCGTCCGCTGTAACGAAATGACACAAAAATTGACAAAATTTCTTACATAACTAGTGGGATACTTGGGTGCTGGAACAGTGCTAGTTAGTGTAAGACAAACATGAAACTAACGAAAATTATTATTTACTATTTTTTAAAAAATTCTGAGGAATCAAAATGGCACTATTGGTCATGAACTTAACACGTTATTTCCAAGTTCTATTCGGAATGTGAAGCTACCTCTTGAGGATAGGATTCGCTAATGAAATTTCTATATAAAGTTCAGATTGTTATTGACTTGGCCGAATGGCTGAGAGCTGCACCTACTCAACTTGAATAATTGTTCATTAGAATGTGCTAGGTATGGTCAAGGCTGTCGCATGCGAAATGCAGTGAAGTGTACTGTTTTGGAGGAAATATGGCGCTCGCAAGAGCTGTAGCGCACAATACTGTAAGCTGCGATGACTACTGTCTGCGCTGCTCGCTGCTGACAAATAAGATAACTCTCGTTCTATCTGGATTGACCTTCGCCAATCAAACTCTCCCTACTCCTTGATGTCGTCAAGGACTCCTATTCGCCCCCTAGTCTAACTATTGGCGTGGTACACTGGTCAGATAACCAGTCCACCGCGATGCCACTCAAAAATTCGCTCGCAGGCGTTTAACTATAACTCTGTCCATCCACACCGCACAATAAGTGTGTCGGCCTACACGGTGAACAACGCTTAATCGCAAGGACTCAGTATAGAGTTGCACTTCGATTCACTCTCGATGGAGGTGCTCTCCCAGTGAAGTACTGAGGAGAGACTTGTTCCTCACTCTTTGAGTTCATGTACGAGCGCGCACGCTCTTGTTACATGTTCTCGCTCCAAGAGTGACAACGGAATGGCCCCTCTCCACGCCAGACATGAAGGGATATATCTTTCGGTCTTTTCCATTACTCCTTCAGCTCAAGGTGTCAGAAATATCGTCTGCCAATCAGCATTGCTCTTCTAAAATGGGAGAATGACATTTCGCCTAAGGCGACCAATCCGGAAACCTATAGTAATGGCGTTTGGCGTTTGCTGTCTGCCTGTGAAAATCTCTGAAACTGTGTGCTATGTGTAAAGAATGCATAAGCTGGCTGCTCCCACACAATGTAGCGGAATTTTCTTTTAAGCCGAACATGGGGTCATTCCTCCTTTCACTCGGGCAACCGCTGTCTGCTCTATGGGCGGTCACCGGCTGACATACATAGGCTGGGTCGTCCTCTGAAGGGACCGACCCCTGGCGTGCGGTCTGCCTCGCTCGAACTAAAGGCTCCTGTGACCGCCGTGTCTGGAATGTATGTGTGTATGCCAGCCTCGAATATTTCAACCACGGTGCGCTTACTTATTATTTGCATAATGTTTACATGAATTCATAGATTGACTTTATCTTATCGAGTTTGGGTTCGAATGAAGCGTCTTGATGTGCGGAATGTGATTGTGAGGGTGTACAAAGTGATGATTAATAACGTAATCCCCAGGACCACACACACAAAGTTTACTTTTATTCCCGCAGCACTTCAGCAATTACTATTCCTGAATTACCGATGCTATTTTCATTGTAATGAGAAAATTTGATTTTGCAGCATAAGATATTATACTTTAACTAAAGTTCAACAACAGTTCAAATACAGTTCAAAGCCTACTTCTCGCAGTTCTCATGTAGCTCTCTGGACATTTACAGTCTGCACGAGTCACGGTTCTTACACAGTTCGCTGGTCAGTTACAGTTTACAGTTTTTGCTAACAAAATCTAGCCTCAAATTTCCAAAGCGGATCAACGATTTTTCCCACAAGGAATGCCATGTATGGCAAGTAGAAAGAGACAGAGACAGAGAGGGAGAGAGAGGGAGAGAGAGTGAGAGAGAGAGAGAGAGGGGGGGGGGGGGGGAGAGACAGTGTGATATATACGTGTGGGTATGATAAACCCCTTCCCTCAAAAATATTTCTCTCCTCCATACTTTTCTGTGTTATCACAGATGACATGTCACTGATCTTATTTATACTGAGACTGCAGTACAAACGAGGAGTCTATTTGCTTCCATCACCCTGAGTGGAATGCGTAAGTTCTAATAAATGTTCACCAACCTGCAGTCTCCTATAGTTGTTTCCCCTGCGCGCAAAACAGCACGTGCGACGTGAATCCGTTATGTTAAGGCTGTAAGAAATTCTTAGCGAGGAACTTATTTTATAAATTATTGAATTTGCAATCAGTTTATTTATACGGGACGCCACTTCCTTTTTATTAGCAGAACACGAGAAACAGCACAATTCCATTCCACTTTAGAGTCGCAAATAATTTCTATTTTTCAATAAAATAATGTACTGCGTATTTCTGTAATTACTGTCACACTGTTGTCAACTATATGTTCCAAATAACCATACATTGCTAATAAAGTCTTAACTAATACAGACTGCGGCACACAACGTGTCTGTCTGGTGGTAAGTTCCTATGGGACAATACTGCTGAGGTCATACTACTTAATGTAACTTCACTTACGCTAAGGACAACACACACACCGATACCCGAGGGAGGACTCGAAACTCCAACGGGGTAACCGCGTGAACTATGGCAAGGCGCCTTAAGCCTAGTTTACACGACGACACTAGGTTGCAGGCAATTGCGCCACCTGCCACTGCGCATTCGCGCCACACGTTTGCGCAAGTCGTTGGTGAAACTAAACACTTTCGGCGTGTTCCAGCTTTGGTGACACTAGTTACATGAGTTTTGAGGTTATGTGTATTCGTAGAGTGTAGACAAACTGAAATATGAAGTGGGGAACGGAGAATAATGTTCGCTTTTTGGATGTCTGTACTTTGCATAGGTGTTCGTGGGATTTCAGTTATGCTGATTACAAAAATAAGCAACATATTACTGCCGCCGAGACCGTCATGTGCGATCATAACATGGATGGTTTGACGGTATCTGAGCTGCAGGGAGAAATTTACTGAGATAGGAGCACACATACAACTGAATTAAGAAAAATGCAATCAAGTGTAATTCTAGCTGTGGCAATGCTCTCGTCTACAAACCCATCGTTCGAGTTGGCCAAATCTTTTTAACGGATATTTTTGACAGGAGGGAAGGTTATACAAATTCAAAAGCTGCATTCTTTATTTAATATTTATCTGTTTAAAACGTTGCTGCTTCGAATAATTATTGTTGCTAATGTTAATAATTATTACTTTTAATGTTTATAAATATTGGTGTTAATGAACATCACCAACTAAAATCGTATCTTATAGCATGCGGAGTGTTCTCGACTGTAATGCACGCAGTATGATATGTAATTTCCACTCTGGCGACAGTGCTTCATTCATAAACAGTACCTTTATTCCTTATCGCATAAATAACTCTATTTAGAAGGATAATTAAGGTAACTTCTTGGATCTTCCATTATAAATTATTTCAGTAAGGATGCTGAGCAACCGAGCTGACGTCTTTTCTTCATCCAGTCACGAATCGAAACACGCGCCTTATTTTTTTCTTATGCAGCGATTCCAAACAACAAATTTTAACTTCATCACAACTCGTGCGACGTGCAGCTGCTTAAACTTTCATTTCAGATAAGACTCAGGGACCCACAAAACGACGAAACTGAAGTGTATACTGGCGTCGCCGTGTCTACAGTCGTACATGAAACCACCTGCGTGCAACTCATTCCACCCAACGAGTGGGGCAACCCAATGTAGCCGTGTAAACTAGGCGTTAGAAAGCGCTCCTACACCGAGCGCCTAACGTGTCTGTCCTCTGGCTCTGCCGAACCAACTCTGACATTTACAAAATAGACACTGAAAATTAAGTCTTATCTAGTATCGCGGTGGGCACCATGTCCGTCCTCCGAGACTGCCGAACCAGCTCTGATCTTACAGCCGAACCACTTCTCCCGCCATCCAAGTTGCGCTCGACCCGAGTATCACCGAAGTGTTTCGTCTGCCTTCTCGTTTAGCAGTTGTTTCTTATTCTGGTGGTTATTAATACTTGTGGAATAATGGAATGACAGTCTGCTATTGAGAAATGCTTTTAAATACGCTGTTTAGTTTGTCTAATATTAATAACTGAAGATTTTCATTTTGGTGGGCAGCTTCCGAATGCAGCAGCCAATCGTGGAGAAGGGCCACACTTAGGCGGTCTTCCTCACGATACCCGTACCGAACAAATGATCGGTCATCGGTACCTCACACCACATTACGTCATCTTGCCACTGCTGCCTTCTCAACTGCTCCAAAATAACTTATCGTAAGTGAATATGATGGCTGCAAAGCCAGAAATATTACACTACGATTGACTAGGAACCGGACATCGGTGTGCCAACTGACCTCTTATGGATACAATAATATGGTACTGGGTAACACAGTTTATGTGCACTGTATTTCTTCAGAAGGTATCTTGCTATGATGTAAGAGCGATTGTTTTGCTAGAGCGGAATAGTGTCGGCACTAATAAAACATATTTTGAGGGTGCTGAAAATGACTTATGTATTGAGGTGACAAGTCTTGGGATACCCTTATACACAGGTAAAAACGGCGGTAGTATTGTTTACAGAAGCTACAAAAGGGTATTGCATTGCACTCAGGTGAGCCATATAAAATGGTTTCCGTTGTGATAATGGTCGCTCGACGGAAATATATATACTTTGATCTCGGAGTGGTAGTTGGGGCTAGACGTAGAGGTCATTCCATTTCGGAAATCGTTAGGGAACTCGTTGTTGTTGTTGTGGTCTTCAGTCCTGAGACTGGCTTGATGCAGCTCTCCATGCTACTCTATCCTGTGGAAGCTGCTAAATCTCCCAGTACCTACTGCAACCTACATCCTTCTGATTCTCCTTGGTGTATTCATCTATTGGTCTCCCTCTACGATTTTTACCCTCCACGCTGCTCTCCAATACTAAATTAGTGATCCCTTGATGCCTCAGAACATGTCCTACCAACCGATCCCTTCTTCTAGTCAAGTTGTGCCACAAACTTCTCTTCTCCCCAATCCCATTCCACACCTCCTCATTAGTTATGTGATCTACCCATCTAATCTTCAGCAGTCTTCTGTAGCACCACATTTCAAAAGCTTCTATTCTCTTCTCGTCCAAACTATTTATCGTCCATGTTTCACTTCCATACATGGCTACACTCCATACAAATACTTTCAGAAACAACTTCCTGACACTTAAATCTGTACTCGATGTTAACAAATTTCTCTTCTTCAGAAACGCTTTCCTTACCATTGCCAGTCTACATTTTATATCCTCTCTACTTCGACCATCATCAGTTATTTTGCTCCCCAAATAGCAAAACTCCTTTAATACTTTAAGTGTCTCATTTCCAAATCTAATACCCTAAACATCACCCGACTTAATTCGCCTACACTCCATTATCCTCGTTTTGGTTGATGTTAATCTTATATCCTCCTTTCAAGACACTATCCTTTCCGTTCAACTGCTCTTCCAAGTCCTTTGCTGTCTCTGACAGAATTACAATGTCATCGGCAAACCTCAAATTTTTTATTTCTTCTCCGTGGGTTTTAATACGTACTCTGAATTTTTCTTTTGTTTCCTTTACTGCTTGCTCAATATACACATTGAATAACATCGGGGAGAGGCTACAACCCTGTCTCACTCCTTTCCCAATCACTGCTTCCCTTTCATGCCCCCCAACTCTTATAAATGCCATCTGATTTCTATACAAATTGTAAATAGCCTTTCGCTCCCTATATTTTACCCCTGCCACCTTCAGAATTTGAAAGAGAGTATTCCAGTCAAAATTGTCGAAAGTTTTCTCTAAGTCTACAAATGCTAGAAACGTAGGTTTGCCTTTCCGTAATCTAGCTTCTAAGATAAGCCATAGGGGTAGTATTGCCTCACGTGTTCCAATACTTCTACGGAATCCAAACTGATCTTCCCCAAGGTCGGCTTCTACTAGTTTTTCCATTCGTCTATAAAGAATTCGTGTTAGTATTTTGCAGCCGTGATTTATTAAACTGATAGTTCGGTAATTTTCACATCTGTCAACACCTGCTTTCCTTGGGATTGGGAACTCAATATTCCGAAATCCACAGCGGCGAGAGTGCGCCAGCAATACCATACCTCCCACCACGGACAACGCAGTGGCCGACGGCCTTCATTTAACAACAAAGAAAAGTTGAAGGTAGAGTTGTCAGGGCTAACAGGCAAGCAACATAGATTTAAATAGACGCGGAAATCAATGTGGGACGTACGATGTACGCATCCGTTAGGACAGTGCAGCGAAATTTGGCGTTATGGGATATGGCAGGAGGTGACCGAAGCCAATGCCTTTGCTAACAGCACGACATGGCATGAGCTCTTGACCATATCGGTTGCACCCTAGACGGCTGGATAATCTTGGCGTGGTCAGATGAGTCTTGATTTCAGCTGGTAGCAACTGATGGTACGGTTCGAGTGTGGCGCATACCCCACGAAGTCGCGAACCCAAGTGGTCAACAAGGCACTGTTCAAGCTGGTGGTTAGTCTACTATGATGTGTCCTGTGTTTACAAGGAACGGCCTGGGACTTGTGGTCCACGTTGAACCGATCACTGAGTTCGGCTACCTGAAGACCATATGCAGCCATTCGCGGATTTCATGTTCCAACAAAACGATGGAATTTTTGTGGATAACAGTGTGCCTTGTCAATAGACCACAGTAGTTCGCGATTGGTTTAAAGAATTTTTCTGGACAATTCGAACGAATGACTTGGCCACCCAGATCACCCTGCATGAATCCTCTGTGAATCTGGCAACACATACACAACAGAGTAGGTTGAATAAGGACCTTATTTTTAATTTCATTCCATTCATTAACAGCAATATACGATGCTCTTCAGTTTAGGATTCTTCATGAACAATGAAATGGAGATGCAAAGTGGGCTACTGTATTGTATGCTGCGCAAAGACATTAATCTCGTCTTTCTCTCTCCAGCTATAATTTATACTTGGAATTTAAGTCCACAATCAAAATAATTCTTTCGAATGACAGTAATCTGCTACTCAGGTAACTGGATCTGCTACTCAGGTAACTGTAATTGGGAACACAATATATATTTATTTTGTCTTTTCACTTCTCCTGTACGCTATAACCTATGGCCAGGCACAAGCTTATGTTGCCACACATTGTTAAAATGAAGTTTAGTGGAGTATTTTAACATTCTATGACCAATGTAAGCTCAGATTGTAACCCAGATATATTCCTTTGATGTGTTATATCATAAAAAAAACACTCCGCCTACAGGCCACAAGTGGCCCATCGGGACCATCTGACCGCCGTGTCATCCTCCGAGGAGGATGTGGATAGGAGGGGCATGGGGTCAGCACACCGCTCTCCCGGTCGTTATAGTGGTATTCTTGACCGAAGCCGCTGCTATTCGGTCGAGTAGCTCCTCAACTGGCATCGCGAGGCTGAGTGCACCCCGAAAAACGATGGCAACAGCGCATGGAGGAATGGATGGTCACCCATCCAAGTGCCGACCACGCCAGACAGCGCTTAACTTTGGTGATCTCACGGGAACCGGTGTATCCACTGCGGCAAGGGCGATTCCCTGTGTTATATGAAAGATCTGAAAATAGCTACATATCCAAAATTGTCCTGGTATGCAAGAGAGTTAACAGAAGGACATTTTAAGCCAAGCAACAACAGGCAATGTATCTGATTATTTTCAATATCTGCAACTCGTGTATATTTAGAATCTGAAAGATTGCTCTGGATACCCTTATTACCAAACAAAGCGAACCAGTATATTGCTAGAATCCACACAGGTGATAAATACACAACAATATGAGTTACATACTTCCTGATAAACGGTAATAATGGAGAAAAATAATAGCACTTGTTAGGGTTATCTATTCTTCATTCGCTCTGTTGCTTCACAAAAAAGGAAAATATTTCCTTGAATACTACATTAAGGGGTTAATACATAATATAACTGTTGTGTCACCGCCAGACACCACACTTGCTAGGTGGTCCGTTAGTATACGTCGGACCCGCGTGTCACCACTATCAGTGATTGCAGACCGAGCGTCGCCACACGGCAGGTCTAGAGAGACTTCCTAGCACTCGCTCCAGTTGTACACCCGACTTTGCTACCGATGGTTCACTGACTTCGGTAGCTCAGTTGGTAGAGCACTTGCCCGCGAAAGGCAATGGTCCCAAGTTCGAGTCTCGGTCGGGCACACAGTTTTAATCTGCCAGGAAGTTTCATATCAGCGCACACTTCGCTGCAGAGTGAAAATCTCATTCTCAAAATACGTTCTCATTTGCCGAGACGATAGTTAGCATAGCCTTCAGCTACGTCATTTGCTACGACCTAGCAAGGCTCCATTATCAGTTGCTATTGATATTGTGAAGAATGTACAGACAAGAGCTACGTTCAACATTAATGGATTAAAGTTAAGTATTCCACCAGTTACCTCCTTTTTTCTGAAGTCTAAATTCCTTGTCCTGTTCCAGACCTCACGCCAGCCTGCGTGAGCTTAAACGCGTGCCTTTCGGCTTCCTCTATTCGTGGGTTGGTCTCCGGCCAATCCACAACAATAACCATATGTTTGTCATTTTTTTAGAATGTTTGTTTCACCTTTGTACATCTGCACCAGCATCAAATATGGGTACCCGTAGAAAAATACACAACGCACAAATCGATGTAGCTCCTTTAATATATATACTACAGTCAGTGCTAACTACAAGAGTGAGATAGGAGTTAAGGTCAATAGAACTCACTCTATTTTGCACTTCACTATGATAATAGTAGGAAAACAGTTAATTATTCTTGAGACAGAACAAGAAACAACTTTGTTACTGAAATTTATATTCTACGCTTTAGAGTCATGTCGCTCTGAATGTAAAATTTACTTATTAATAAGTATATACTTCTATATAAACCATTTAATCTTTCTCGAGAAGAGTGACAATCAATACTTTCCTACAGAAAATGCGTTGACTGCATCACACAGGTATGGCGGTTACATCATGACGTCATAGGTAAGAAAACTGACCAGCTTCACAACATCTTCATTCTAAATTGATACTCTGTTATTAGCACAGTAACAACTGATAGTACTTTACATATTTTACTGCAGAGTGTATGCTGCTCAGTGAAGAGGATTTTAAACCATATTGTGATGACACTCATATAAATATCCTTAGCTTGAAAACTGTATAAAATTAATGATTATGTTGTCCATTTATTGCAATAAGGCAAAGTTTATCTTCTAGAGGAACTGTGAAAGGAATTATGGTACTTGGGCAGTATGGCAGTATTATTTAGAACCAATATTGGTTGTCTTCATTCTGCATAGTTTTAAAGAAATGCACTGATCACAGTTTGACTCGAATTGGAGATACAACGTAATCATGACAATAAGTTAAAAATATTTTAACATATGCAAACTCACCATCAAGTCCCTCACATTGGTCTACACACACACACACACACACACACACACACACACACACACACACACACACACACCACCATTCTATGTAACTCATACTCAAATGCAATATACATTGTAGCTAATAAATAGGTTTCCTCCAAAAATGGTCTCTATTTCTAAAATTCTTTTAACAATAGCTTGTTTACCTATTGATACAGAAAGTTTGAATACACCTGAATGAGAAAGAGTAAGTAAGTAACTTCACTGATACAGCGTGTACATGTAGAGATCTAGAGAACTGAATATGAAGGTGAAAATGCATATGAAGTCTAACTGTAGCTATACCACGTCTCTTACTACAGTTCTTGGGAAAGTATTTATCTGTCAACTTTGAAATGATTGCAGTTAACTCTGTTTCTAAATGTTAAAGATGGCTTATGGTCTATTTTAGTTTTCTTTGTCTTCTCCTGATACACAGACTGAAAAGGAAACAAAAGGAACCCAGAACTGGAGCCTACAGTTTTGAACAGATCTTAAAATACCTTCTATATACCATGCTATAACTTATTACGCCAACTGACTATATCATAAATGTAAGGTACAACTCAATCAATACATCTACAAAAATATACTTGTGTACCTACTTCAAAAACATACAAGTGTGATTAGGATAGAAATGCAGTCCTTATCCAATAATTGATAATTAATTGAAACCTTCAGCTACCGATAGGTGTTTCTGATATACGTTGATGAGGACAGTTGAAAATGTTTGCCCCCACCAGGACTCGAACCCAGGATCTCCTGTTACATGGCAGATGCTCTATCTAGCTGAGTTACCGAGGACACAGATCAATATCGCGACTGCAGGAAGTTATCCGTTGCACGCTCCCCGTGAGAACCACATTCCCAACTGTCCACAATCTACATACGTAATGTACCTAATAGATGTTTGTTACCCATCTACTCATTACTCGCGCCCACATTCCTGTAAGAGTTCGGGAATCGTCCCCTTAGTTAGCAACCCGTTTTCAAGAATTAGTCTCCGTAAATATGTACTTAACTATATTTATATGGTAATCCGATTAAATGTTGCTTGTAACACTATATCATACTAAACGATTCAATTAATTACCATCACATTATCTTCGAACATTATAAATTCTCTTTAAATATTAGTCTGTTAGCACACTCAGTTAACTATTCAGTTAATTCTTAATGTCTGTTAATTTAAATAGTAATCCTCCCCATGATAGCTAATAACAATGCTTACACCAGACCTACGGCAATTCGCTGTATATCTGCAATGTTTTCGTTACTGTCTGGATTCGATGATCAGCAACGTACCCTCATACTTTGCTGGAGGAATCAGTTGCTGCAAAGAGATTCTGTGTAATCTTTGTTCCTCTCTCGTAGCCGAAAGACACTGTTACTGCAAATGGCGATTCTCACTAACCATTTTGGAACCAACTATACCGAAAATTTGAGTTACTAAAACCTTGGCCCGAACATCGTTCCTCGGCAGATGAGGAGGCAAATAAAATTTAAAATGACTCTACAAAACTGCGGGATGAGATAAACTGCGTAGTTTCAGAGAGGACAATGTATTACTGTAGCAGATAGCACATGCCTGATTAGATATATTTGTTAAAGGATAGGCACAGTAGCTAGGTAAGTAACTTCGTCTACATCTGTATCTACATCGACTGTGAAATGCTTGGCAGATGGTACGTCCCATTGTATAAGTTAATGGGATTTACTCGCATTCCATTCGCTTAGGGAGAGCGGGAAGAATGATTATCTAAATGCAATTGTATGTGCTGTAATTAATCTACAAGTAATCTTGTTTTTACGATCCCTATGGGAGCAATACATGGGGCTTTATAATGTCTTCCTAGGTTCATCATTTAAAGCCAGTTCCTGAGACTTTGCAAGTACGCTCTCTAGGGACAGTTTATGCCCATCTTGAAGAATCTGCCAGTTAAGTTTCTTTAGCTTCTCTGGGACACTCTCCCATGGATCAGACAAACGTGTGACCATAGGTGCTGCCTTTCTGTTTATACCTTCATCATACCTCTTAGTGCTATTTCTTATGGGCCTCGCACGCTTGAGCAATTTTCTAGAATGAGCGCATGACTGATTCGTAGACATCACTTACATCATGTAAGGCACCGCACTAGCAGCTCACAATCGGTCTAAAAATTTTCATTAAGTTCTCTGGACAAACTGATCATTCAATAGCTATAGTGAGTTCACACGTTAGCAATTGTTAGAAGACGATTATCCACTTTTGACATTACCATATTCTACACATCTTTGCACCCATCGGACTTGCTACATGGTCCATCAGCGGCGAAACGTCTCAAGACATCTGCTGTCCGCCAGTAATGTTCGAAAACGTCTTCAGACCTTATTTTCTTAATCTGCACCAGGAAAGGAAGTCTGGCTACTCTTCAGATGGCAGTCTCGTAGACTGGCTCACTTCAACACATTCACAGTCGTCTTGTACACTAAACAACAGAAGGCTCTACATGGCGTTCATCAAACAGTTCTACAGCACCGCCACTATACGTCGACACAATGAAAATTTCAAATACGCGACAGTATCTCTCAAATCTGATATCATTCTTTTTTTATGTCAATGTACATTTTGTTCTAAATTCATTTTACCGATACAGTGGCAATTACAGCTGCTGTACGTTTTCGCTTTATTACATTTAATAAAATCCGAGCCCTATAGCATACATCCATTCCCATTCACAGCTACACATCAACTGTCGCCCTCTTTTAATTAAACATAGATTAAATGTGATCCCAACTGCGCAACGTACATGAAACATAATTTACGATAATTTATCATATTATAAAATTTCTGTTCTTCATAAAAGAGCACACTCATAAATTAATAACGTATGTACAATTCAGTGCTGAAAAGTAGTGGATCAGAATTTTTTTATTCTGTTCTCAATTTCTGTGGGGTATTGAATGTCAAGCGCGTTACTCGGTGGACCTTCCCGCTTTGCTGACGCTTGTTGCAACCCTCTGCCACTAGAAGTCTCCAAATCGTGGCGTGTAAAATGGCGGTGTGTGACTAAACTATGTGGACGCTTCAGAAACAGCGTGCTGTAATCAAGTTTCCAACTGCAGATGACTTCATCAACACATTGAGTACCCTATCCTTCCAGCATAACAATGTCGAACCACACACGAGCGCTGCGATATCTGCAACAGTCCACAGCCTTGGGTTCACTGTCATCGACCATCCTCCACACAGCCCTGACTTGGTACCATCCGATTTTCATCTGTTTCCAATTGTTGAAGATCATCTTTGTGACGAAGCGCTGCAAGCAGAGGTTAGGTTGTAGCTCCGACAAACTTTTTGCAGTGACAGTATAAACAAATTGGTTTATCGTTGGCAGAAATGTGTCGTCGCCGGGGTGACAATGGTGAGAAATGAAAATGTAGCCAAGAAGAATAAGGATGCAGAATGTTGATAAATCTTGAGGGTATTTTTGTTCTGCGTTGCAACCACAGAAATGCGTGATATTTTCACCATACGCGTTTCGTTTTATTGAGGTACAGCATCATCAGTCATCTGTAATTAAGTTATTTACATTTAATTTGCTTTTAGATCCAAAAACAGTTCGTTGAAAATGGATTGATTTGTACTTACCGTGATTTATCGACTGACTTCTCGCTTACATCGGGAAATGTCGTCTTCTAGAACATCGTTGTTTTTCTGTGTTACACGCTGATAATTTTTAGATATGCTGCTGCACTATGCATTTCATACGTTTTTCACAACACACTTTTATTCACACGACTGTTTTCTGTTTGTTTTTGCATTTCAAGTATGTGTTGTTTGTGTTTTGTAGTGTAGCCAACATAATGTTTCCACTACTTTGTCTTTGACCTATAACATTTTTTTTTTTAAATCAGATTGTTGTATGTGTGTAATTCTACAAAGTTTCACTTCACTTATCGCTCATCACCTTCTCCTCTAACACTCCATCACACTGCTGCATACTTATGTCCACTCATTAAGGTTTCCCCCTTCCCTTAAAAAAATATCCATCCATCGTTATTCTTTCTCTGTCCTTACGCAGTACACAAATACACAAAAAACGCAATTAAATAAATTTACACACATACAATAATCTAATTTAAAAAATGTTATAGGTCAAAGACCAAGTAGTGGAAAGATTATGTTGGCAACACTACCAAACACAAACAACAAGGTATACATTAAGTACAAAAGTAAACAGAATACAGTGGTGTGCATAAAAGTGTGTTGTGAAAAACAACAGAAAAGCATAGTGCTGCAGAACATCTAAAAATTAGACCAAAATTATCAGTGTCTAACACAAAAAAAACAACGAGGTTCAAGCAGACGGCGTTTCCCGATGTAAGCGAGAAATCAGCCGAAAAATCACCGTAAGTACAAATCAACCTATTCTTAAGAAGCTCTTTTTCGATCTAAAACCAAATGAAAATGCAAATAACTTAATTACAGACCACTGATGATGCTCTACCTCAATGAAGCGAAACGCATCTGATGAAAAAATCACGCATATCTGTAGTTAGAACGACAGAACAAAAATACCGAATTTAATGTTGATAAAGTTTGGTTTTATTTAAAAAGCTTTAAGAATCTTCACATAAAAAACTCGGAGGCTGTACTTCTCAGTTCGCCGTAATGTAAATATAGTAAAGAGTTTACACCTGAAACGTAAAGCAATGAGTTAATGTGTAAAGATCGCCTAATCAGAATGGATTATCGCATTTTAATAGAATTTGCACTGCGAAACGTGCGTCGACTAGGAGAGTTGCGTGTGGGGCTCCACGGACGAGCCTCAGTTTCGACTTTGGACATTCTAACAAAGTCACTTACAAGAGTGCTCCACGATGTGTACGGGAAACATTAACCATCCCACAAGTTCTCGCAGAGCACACATCTCGGAGTCACTGTCTCCGCTCTGAGCTTACCGTGAACCGGGAGATTTTAAAATGATTCACAGTTTTACGTACAAAAGCTACATTTCCTGGCTTGGCTTCCTTCTGAAAACTTTACGTACTAGGCTGCCTCTTCCACGGGTGAATTACGTTTCCTCAGAAGACTTTCAATGAAACTGAATATAGCAACTGCTGGTTATCACTGTTATTATGTGCGTCGTTGAACTTTTTTATTATTTCCTCAATGTCCTCACGGGAACCATCGACAAGTAACAGAGCGTCGTCAACATAACGTTTGTAATAAAAAAATTTTATCCATAATGTTATCGTCAGTATTTAGAACTTTATCTTCAAGGTCGTTGATAAAAATGTCCGCCATAGTTCCTGAAATACTGGACCCCATGGCTAACCCATCGTCCTGAATATAAAATTTGTTATTAAACGTAAAATAATTAAAACTTGTATTGAGCTGTAGGAGTTAAATAAATTCAATTGTCTCTTGCGTTGAAATTTTACCGTATTTAAGGAAATTTCTCTTAATGATTTCTATAGTTTCGTTAGCCGGAACACTGGAGTATAAGTTCTTAACATCCAACGAAACCAAACGGGAAGTGTCAGTGACTGGCGTATCTGTAATTTCACCTATCATGGTCATACTACCACGCACCGAATAGTTATTTTTATACACGTAAGTCTTTTTCAGAATTTGGTTCAACAATTTCGTTATTTTATATACTGGACTATTTCGACCGTTAACAATCGGACGAACCGGATGCTGATCTTTATGTATCTTCACCTGTGATCTTAATTTGGGGGCCGTTGGATTCATGATAACACATCTTCTTTTTTCGGCTTCTGTCAGCAGGAAGAGTGTGCGTTTAAGAACTTTTTTAGTTTAATTTGGAAAGTGGCTGTTATGTCTTTCGGAATTTCCGTAATGCTATTTTCGACAAAAAACGCTAAGGTCTTCGAAACGTACTCCTCCTCTTTTCTATTACGACCGTATTCCCCTTATCCACTTTCGTGGCAATAGCTTTCACTTCATTAAGTTTTTTATTTATAGAATCGACAGTTAGTCGGTCTGCTCTAGTCTTATGATTAACACTATTTCGCTTATTTAGTTCATTTTTTACTATTTTATGTAGCTTACGACCGACGTGCCCGGTTTCATTATTATTTAATTTGGCAATTTCTGTTGTCATTTTGGATAAAATTGTTTATTACAAACGTTATGTTGACGACACTCTGTTACTTGTCGATGGTTCCCGTGAGGACACTGAGGAAATAGTAAAAAAGTTCAACGACGCACATAATAAAATAGAATTTACCGTGAAGTATGAAACTGACAATTGTTTACAGTTCCTGGCCCTGAATATAAAAAAGCAGCGCAACAAACATGCGTTCTCCGTTTATAGAAGACAAACTACGACTGATGCCGTGATCCCGAATGATTCATGCCATCCGAAGGCTTATAAAGAAGCTGCTTTCCGTAGTCTAGTGCATAGGGCAGTCAATATAACTATGAGCGAAAAATATAGGGAGACTGAAATTAATACCGTTAAGAGAATAGCGATGAACAACGGTTACAGAATAGATATGGTTAAAAAACTGTTACGGAAAAGTAATAAGCGCAAAAAGAAAAAACCTGATGGAGAGAAAGTGAAAATTATCACGATGCCATACTACGGAACAGTCTCACAAAAGATAGCAAATATTTTTAAGCTATACGATGTTAAAATAGCTTCTCAGACTAATAACCTAGTGAGGTATAGCCTTAAGCGCGATATTGGCGAGAAGAGAAATAAGTTTGAAAGATCGGGAGTTTATAAGATTCAGTGCAGAACTTGTGATGCAAAATATATAGGGCAGACAGGAAGATCATTCGCGATCCGGTATAAAGAACATAAAGATAGTTTCAGGTTAGGAAATTATGACAAATCAGCTGTTGCGAACCATATATATGAAACAGGCCATCCCCTTAATAGCATAGAAGATAATGTAGAAATATTTCATGTGGAAAAGCAAGGGAGGAAACTTGATTTACTAGAGGAATTCGAGATAGCTATCCAAGAAAAGGAACAAAGCAATATTCTAAAAGCACAAGATAATTTTAAAGAAATGAGATTTTTTAGCGGGTATTTAGAATGATTTTAGGGTAGGTATGTGACTTTAAACTTGTAGCATGTCACTGATTGAGTTGCGAGAGGTTAACGATGGCAGACCAATGCAATAAGGAAATGAGGCGCCCAATAGCATAGCGTTACCGTCAAGCACACGGCTGTAACCACGCCACAACACCTAGGCACGTCAGCCCACAACAGCTCCCGAGCCGGCACAGTGCGACAGCATACTTGGTAGCTACGAGACGGCCATCGACTTGTGTCAACAACTTCAGTGTAAGACGAGGACCCACAGTCCAATATACTTTTAATTCTGTTTTACACTATGGACTTCCCAAGTATTTTTTATGGTATTGTGTCTTTTTAGTCCGTTTAATTTCATGACATAGACTTTCCAACCTGATGATGAGAGCATTGTCTCTTGAAACGCGTTGTCAAAATATATGTATAAGAATCGCAGTTGAATGCTAACAGTGATAACCAGTATAACGAGAACTGCTACCTCGACTCCATAATGGATTATATTAAAACTAGCAACTGCTGTCACTGTTAGTAGTGCCGGGAAGTCGTCGCATTGTGCAGGTTGTCCAGTGAAGGCGTCTCAGATTTCAAAATAAAATATCTCGGAGACCAACATCGATAGAGGAGTGCAACATAAGATGCGTTAGTTGTGAAACCACTAAGAATTTCGTACAGAAGTTTCGAAATAGTTCGAATAGCTGCTGACACATGTTGCTGTACGCTATGTGGCTCTTCGTGCCTAATGAAACTCGTCCTCCGCGAGTACCCTCTTCATTCAAGTTACATCTTTTCGAAATGTCCAACACTCGCAATACGGAGCGGACACAAACGAACAATGAAATTTGCCGTAATTTTCTGTAGTGTCCCAACGGAAATGGATTCAGGTGCGACACAAATCGCAGATTCAGTCTCATCCTGCTTGGTGAGACGGTTTCGGTAGAGGATAGGCATTGTCCTTCAATGTTGGCCACCAAAGGTAATCGCAAGCAGTCAGATCGGGCGAATGTGGAGTCCAATCCACCCCTGCGCCAGTAGATTTGCAATAAACCAACGCAATGAGTGTATTCAAAAAATATTTATCAAGAAAGTGAAACATACATTTAGTGGTATGTGGTCTGGTACCATATTGCTCGCATTACTAGTCGATCCCCAGCACTACTTGCGTCGCGAAAATTAGTTCCAAAATTGCAACACTAATGATCGTTTCTCGCATAAAAAATGGCCGATAATGCCTCTGATGCATTCCGCAGCCAAAATAGTAACCTCGGGAGGATACAGTAGTTTCGTTTCACACAAATGGGCATGTTCGCAATCCCAAAATCGCCAGTTTCGATTATTCAGGAGTCCATTCAGATGGAAGTGTGCTTCAACTGTGAACCATATGTACCTAACATAAAATTCATCATAATGAAGCACAGTGAAAGTCTAGCTGCCTCGCTAAGTCAGTCCTCTGTCGCACGCATCATACACGTAAGGCCTGCTGGCTTTAGATTATGAATGGAAGTATGTGTAGGCTTCGTCTCAGTATTTGATGCTTGTTGGGACGATTCAATCCGGTGGCATATGCAGTTCTTCGGACGGATTTTGCTACATAATTCCAGAAGCCGTAGCAATATTTTCAGGAGCAGCTACGGTTTGGCTGGGGTCAACATTTCCCGCTGGATCATAAACCACGCCACCTGTCCGTTGGAATTTGGAGAAGAGCTTGTTTGAAAACTGCGTCTTGTTGCCGTAGTTCTAACAGATGGTATTTCAGTACCATAAAAACACGATGTTCAATGGAATACTTGTTTTCAACCTCCCCCTTCGGTACGTTACCCTCCTTTCACGTTTCAACAGTGGAAGTGATCGTACTGTCCCGCCGGTCATTATTTATAGGCACTGCATATGGCGACCACACCGACATCTTTTAACAGCTTTTTGAGCTATTACGAAGCTTCTGTATAAAATAATTACCGATTTCACAATAAACATACCGTTGGTTGCATTCGTCTGTCGATCATTGGTCATTTTGAACGAAGGTTGGAACTTTAATAGTGGTAACTATTTATTTACAGTTCGTACAAAGTAGATACATGTTCCAAAGTTTTACTGACCTTGAAAGTAGACACCAGCATTGTGTATAACCCGTTGCGAGCGATGTGGAAGTGGTAGGATACTCTTAGCAGTGCCAGTTGAGGTGACAGTTCGAGCGGTGCGGTCTATTGCCTGACGAATTTGTAGCAGTTCTGAAGCGAATGCCGTGAAGCGTTTCCTTCTGTTTAGAAATCGAGTTGAACTCACGTGGGCTTACCTCAGGGGAGTGCAGTAGGTGGTATAGCACTTAGCAGCCCCATCAGTCAAACAAATCAGTAACAGCTTGTACTGTACGTGTTGTGACTTGGCAAGGCAGCCAAGCCACTAGGAGGTAGCCGAAAGGCACGCGTATAAGCTCACGCAGGCTGGCATGAGGTCTGGAACAGTTAAAGGAATAGAGAGTAGCAAAAAAGGTACGTAACTTCTGGAATACTTAACTTTAATCCATAATTGGTAAACATCGGTCTGACGGTACATGCATCACAAGATAAATAGCAAATGATAATGGCGCCTTGCTAGGTCGTAGCAAATGACGTAGCTGAAGGCTATGCTAACTATCGTCTCGGCAAATGAGAGTGTAATTTGTCAGTGAACCATTGCTAGCAAAGTCGGCTGTACAACTGGGGCGAGTGCTAGGACGTCTCTCTAGACCTGCCGTGTGGCGGCGCTCGGTCTGCAATCACTGACAGTGGCGACACGCGGGTCCGACGTATACTAACGGACCGCGGCCGATTTAAAGGCTACCACCTAGCAAGTGTGGTGTCTGGCGGTGACACCACAGTACGTGCGTGAGCATTGTTCTGCAAAATAATGGTCAGGTCCTGCAGAAAGTGTCATCACTTCTGTCTCTAAGCTGGACGTAGATTGTGTTCCAAAAATGAACAGCATAGAGAAAGAACTGATGACACTTTCTGCGGGACCTGACCATCATTTCGTAGGACAATGCTGAAGCACGTGCAGTACAAGCTGTTACTGATTTGTTTGACTGATGGGACTGTATCAGCTACTGCACTCCCCTGACTTAAGCCCTCGTGAGTTCAATTCGATTTCTAAACTGAAGGAAACACTTCTCGGCATTCGCTTTAGAACTGTTTAAAATTCGTCGGGCAGTAGACATCACCGCTCGAATTGTCAACACAACTGGCACTGTTAAGAGTATCGTAACGACTTCCACATCGCTAGGTTATACACAATGCTGGTGACTACTCTGAAGGTCAGTAAAACTTTGAAACACGTGTCTATTTTGTAACAGCTGTAAATAAATAGTAGCCGCTATTGAAGCTCCAACCCTCATAGACACCCAGAGTGAAGTTCCTGTGGACACCTCTAGACATTTTACTGTCTTGCAGTGACTTGGCATAAACCATGTAATAAATGAATTAGGACACTTTCACCAACTTACTCAAAATGTTACATTTATTCCTGCCAAATGTTCACTACCAGTCCTTGCACCAACGGTCGATTTTCTGGGGTTTTCGTGAGTTTTGGTATAGTAACATAAAAGAGCCACGTAAGATACCAGAAGGACTGGTATACTGTCGAACAAACTAAATTGAACTTCGAACATTAACTTAAACTGAACGCTATCCTAACGGAAATGCTTAGCAGTGTTCAGTGAATGGAGAACTCCTTTTATTCCTCTATTAGCAAATACTTCCCATCAATCTGTAGAGCTAGTGTAAATTCAAAGACTATGGCAGAGCATTACTATAGATGTGAAGTTTCTTTGTCACCTCATCTCTGGGTTCTTATCCCAATCAATGTTTGCTGCGACGGAAAATTGTGTACACAGTTGTATTATCGTCCAGAAAACGAGTAATTTCTGAGCTAATATGGACGCTGCAGGAAGTGGAGGCTGGTTTGCAGAAGTAAGTCTCTAGTACGGTCCGAAAAACTTAAAAATCTCTTACATCAGAGGCATACTGCCACAAAACCAGCAGTAATGAAATTCCTGTCTACAAAATATTAACACTGTTTGGCTGTATGTGTGTACATAAGCACTAAATTTAACCCTGCTTACTCTACTTGAGATATTTAAGACGTTTTTCTTGTTTGTCCTGACAAATACAAACAATTGGTTTCATGGTGACAATTAGACATAACCTAGTACTGGTAACCAAATCTTTTACCAACTCACTCATGCAAGTAATAGGAATGTTATTACGTATTCATAGAGACTGTATCTTTCAAATCTTTCATTCCGATACATTTAAGTACAGATTTTCTTTGCGTTATGACACTAAACTAATGTGTGGTCACAGTGTGCGACCATAGTTCGATCTTTGTACCACAACTTTGTAGCTGTAGCCGCTGCTTACATTTATGAACTGGGAGTTACGATAACATCCTGTAGCATCATAATAAAACGAAATATGTTATCATAAGATATTCCTTTTTTCCTGGAATTGAACTTTTATTGGAAAAATATAATTTTCAGCTGAAAAAGAAGTTCCAGAGTAGGCGAGGGTCTCCTTCCCCAAACATTACCAGTTAGGTTTTGAGCTTTCTTCTTCCACATAGGTCTACATTTGTCTCTGTTCATGTCTAAATTTGTTCATCAGATGTGCACTGATAATCTGTAGACAGAAAGTTAATGGTGATACACAAGATTTTGTGGCTAATGAGACCGAATAGCAAGTTTTATTGGCTGCCCAGGACAGTTAAGGGATATATGGTTCTCTTTTGCTTCTCAAGATCTCGTAACAGAAAATACCTTTTCGAATGTCTCAGAAGAAAACTTGACAGAAAGTAGTGTCATTTTCGTTCAAAATCCGTCAAATCATTTTAATTTGCAAAAAATTAAATTTCTTCTGAATATTCTTATTACAAGTATCAGCTTTTCAGTAAAAGTGAGGAATGATGGTGGAAGTAATGGAGCAGGACTTAGCGTAAAGAAAACTACAACGGCGTTCGGTGGATGTCATTTAGAGAAGTCAGTGAGAGAAGTTAAGTGACCGAAGAGATTGTGCAACAAAGTGAGTCACACAGCTGTTTAGTACATATTGAGCGACATGTATCTACATGTTGCTAGACAGTAAAGTTGTAGAATTTCACACATAAGGTTAGCGCGCAGGTGATTTCTTAAATGTAGTCTTATAAAACCTGACATTCTATCTATAAATATTATACTTTCACGAAACTAATTTTCATAATTTTGTCTCTATGACTGAGTGATCTGAAATATATAACCGAAACTAATTCCGTGTCTAATGTTGCTTACATATATGTTTTATGTTGTCTTCTTCATAAATTTTCGTGACGGGTGTCTCTTAAAACAAACAATAGATTTTCACAGTGCTATTTCTTTATTCTAATGCAATATTTCAGTACGCATGCAGAAACTCGTCTAATTTGTAACTTTGCGTTTTTCTGTTACTGCCCGTATTTAAATTAATGAAACGACACAATTTCAGAGACTTTAGTAGTCTCATAATATATAATTTAAATAAAATTTTCCCTGAGACATTTAAGTCTCTAATTTATCTACGATAACGTTGGAACCTGATACAGTGAATTAAAATTTGTGCTGCGGCTGGGATTCGAAGCAAGGTCTTATTGCTTACTAGGCAGATATGCTCACCATTAAACCGTCGCAGCATTATGATCAACATAGCTGCACAAACTACCCAAGTCACGTTCCCTCCCAGACACAAACTCCAATTCAGGTCTCCCCTTATATTGTCACTATTACTAGGGCTCTCCGACACTGGAATAGCACTCCAGGGAAAATTTAATTTAAGATCTATACGATCACATGTAGTATAGCACTTCCCCATTACGTCCAATGCTAGGGTGCTATTCCAGTGTCGGAGAGCCCTGGCAATAGTGAAAATATAAGGGGAGATGGAGTTTGTGCTGCGGAGGATATTGGACTTGGGTAGTTCGTAAACGTATGTTGACCATAATACTGCCGTGGTGTAATGGTCACCATATGTGCCCAGTAAGCAAGAATACTTGGGTTGTAGTCCCGGCCGCAGCACAAATTTTAATTAACTTCTTCAGCTTCCAACGTTATCGTATATAATTTTATGTATATAAACTGAAGTGACGAGTAAAAATTTGTAGAAAGTCTCGAGTCTCCTGATTACTAGGCATATGCGTTTGTTCATCTCATTTTGTTCGCTATTGTTCTTTCTATTTGTTCAGGGCGGACATCCCATAGCCCTTATTCAAGTTCACCTTTGATCCGTTAACTCAGTTTTTTATTCTATTTTTTTATTTCAGAGGACAGTTAATCCTCTGACAGAACAAGCTGAGTTACTGTGCCGGCGTACTGAGCTACCGTGGCACAGCGGCATGGGTTACCTGTCTGTTAGTCTGTTGGTCAGTTTTGGAATAACCGTGCTGGGAGGGAACACAACAGATAACACAAAGAGTATGAATCGTCATGAAATTTACGTAATAAGAGATAATTACTACTTGCAGTACTGGCATTCATGGATTGCAGTTGCAACTAAATTGGTGCCATGAACTGTCTTCTTTGTAGCGTAAGAAAAATACAGCTCAATGTACAAATACTGAAGTCACAAACTGAATAATGTATATGGGGTAATTTTTCTTACTCTGTCCCTAGAGACTCTTAGAATGTCTAATTTTGCAGCAAACTTGGTGCTTAACGAAAAGTCAATTGTTCGATTATTACACACATAAATTTCATAGAATTCACTATTAGGTTGCATTGATATCATTAAATTACCTCTAATTTTCTGTGGTTGTCGATCATGCAATCCATCCACTAAATCTTCATGATCCATATTTCAAGATGTCTTGCAGGTTGGGAGAAATAACTCCCTCTTCATATGGTTGCACGCAAAAGTCATGCTTATTAACGGATCTTGGAATATTTTGGCGTAATACATAAAAATATTCTTGCAGCTATGATGATTTTTTGTAGATATATTTTCTTGCATTTATATACACATACAGCATTTATTACACACATTTTTGACTCAGGAGTAAAAAATATATGTCCTTTTTATGTGAAATCTTAGATGTAAGTACTCGCAAGCGAGTTGTTAAAAAAATTGAATATTCTCTGGACATTGCTCATCTGTTAGGAAGATAATTTTAAAGGCCTAGCTTTGCATACTTCTGCGGAAATGTACAAATTTCTTATTAGTAATGAGGAAAAGAAAATATTCATGCAAATTAATAACAGAAAATAAAATAAAAAGGTATGATACTGGGAGCTAGTTGTTTAGGTATTATACACATTGCACTCCTCCCTCCTTGAGCCAAATTGTCACTGCCACCCCAGCCTACTTTAAATTCCCTCCTTACTCATGAACGAGCGTAAATGGGGGATCGATCCTGACACCCAGGTGTTGGTGTAAAGGGAGAATTTAATGTAAACTGGGACGGCATTGAGAATTTTGGGTCGAGGAGCGACGTATGTCAGGGTAATCGGTAGAGTTGCGTGAAACGCTGTGAAAATGTGGTTTAGTGGCTAATGCACCTGCTAATAAGCTGGAGACCTGCGTTTGATTCCCGGCCTCGGTACAAATTTTCACTAGTAGCTGCTTCACTCCATAAACATAATATCACTTTTAAATTAGTTTAAAGGCTAACATAAGTATTATACATGCCGTAGTATTACGGCAGTGTTGTTTCTTTCAATACGAGCATCTTATCAGCAAATTTCAACATCTAACTGAATGGTAATAATAACTGATGGTTTTGGCTTTATTAAATTTAAGACATGTATTTTTACTGCGGTTTGTACTTTCAAGAGGGATAAAAATTCAGTAGGGTGAGGCACTACGTCAACACCACGACCCTATAGTTACTGGGACGTGACAAACAATTAAGATCTTTTTATGAAATTGCAACCTACGTCCTCAATCATTTGCTTGACGTATTCCAATCTCTGTCTTCCTCTACAGTTTTTGCCCTCTAATACCATGGAAGTCATTCCCTCATGTCTTAGCAGATGTCCTATCATCCTGTCCCTTCTCCTTATCAGTGTTTTCCACATATTCCTTTCCTCTCCGATTCTGCGTAGAACCTCCTCATTCCTTACCTTATCAGTCCACCTAATTTCCAACATTGGTCTATAGCACCACATCTCAAATGCTTCGATTCTCTTCTGTTCCGGTTTTCCCACAGTCCATGTTTCACTACCATACAATGCTGTACTCCAGACGTACATCCTCAGAAATTTCTTCCTCAAATTAAGGCCGGTATTTGATATTAGTAGACTTCTCTTGGCCAGAAATGCCTTTTTTTCCATAGCGAGTCTGCTTTTGATGTCCTCCTTGCTCCGTCCGTCATTGGTTATTTTACTGCCTAGATAGCAGAATTCCTCAACTTCATCGACTTCGTGACCATCAATCCTGATGTTAAGTTTCTCGCTGTTCTCATTTCTACTACTTCTCATTACCTTGGCCTTTCTCCGATTTACTCTCATACCATACTCTCATTAGACTGTTCATTCCGTTCAGCAGATCATGTAATTCTTCTTCACTTTCACTCAGGATAGCAATGTCATCAGCGAATCGTATCATTGATATCCTTTGACCTCGTATTTTAATTCCACTCCTGAACTGTTCTTTTATTTCCGTCATTGCTTCCTCGATGTACAGATTGAAGAGTAGGGGCGAAAGGCTACAGTCTTGTCTTACACCCTTCTTAATACGAGCACTTCGTTCTTGATCGTCCACTCTTATTATTCCCTCTTGGTTGTTGTACATATTGTAATTGAGGACTGCTTTCAATGGTTATACAGAGTACAGTCACCCACAATGCGACAATCTTCCAAAGAGGATGACCCACTGGCCTTCACCCATAAGTGAATATTGCAATCTGAATTTATCTTAACACGTCTACGACAAGTCAAAGATAAACTCCCGTGTGGCATAACGTAGGAACCCTCACCAGAGATAACAATCTCAGATACAGGTATAGTACGGTAAGCTAAAATTTCCCTAGTTTCAAAGGATTCCAAACCAGCTCTCCCTGCACTGTTACATGCAACGAAAGCAACAGTAATCCACCCATTACCTAAACCTGAAGAAGTAGTACTCTTCATTAAAGAAAAATTAAACCTCGCGCCACAAAACAAAGTAGGTCCATTTATAAGAACAAATTGAGCAGTTTTACCTACTCCCCTTACTTCGTTCTTTTTCCCCTTCGAGGAAGATGTCGAAGCACCAAGAGTGCCGTCCACATTTACAAGTGTTTTGTAGACAAGCAATCGTCTCTCCCTATAGCTTACCCCTACGTTTTTCAGAATCTCGAACAACTTGCACCATTTTATATTGTCGAACGCTTTTTCCAGGTCGGCAAATCCTATGAAAGTGTCTTGATTTTTCTTTAGCCTTGCTTCCATTATTAGCCGTAACGTCAGAATTGCCTCTCTCGTCCCTTTACTTTTCCTAAAGACAAACTGATCGTCACCTAGCGCATTCTCAATTTTCTTTTCCATTTTTCTGTATATTATTCTTGTAAGCAGCTTCGATGCATGAGCTGTTAAGCTGATTGTGCGATGATTCTCGCACTTGTCAGCTTTTGCCGTCTTCGGAATTGTGTGGACGATGCTTTTCCGAAAGTCAGATGGTATGTCGCCAGACTCATATATTCTACACACCAACGTGAATGGTCGTTTTGTTGCCACTTCCATGAATGATTTTAGAAATTCTGATGGAATGTTATCTATCCCTTGTGCCTTATTTGACCGTAAGTCCTCCAAAGCTCTTATAAATTCCGATTCTAATACTGGATCCCCTATCTCTTCTAAATCGACTCCTGTTTCTTCTTCTATCACACCAGACAAATCTTCACCCTCACAGAGGCTTTCAATGTATTCTTTCCACCTATCTGCTCTCTCGTCTGAATTTAACAGTGGAATTCGCGTTGCACTCTTAATGTTACCACCGTTGCTTTTAATGTCACCAACGCTTGTTTTGACTTTCCTGTATGCTGACTCTGTCCTTCCGACAATCATATCTTTTTCGATGTCTTCACATTTTTCCTGCAACCATTTCGTCTTAGCTTCCCTGCACTTCCTATTTATTTCATTCCTCAGCGACTTGTATTTCTGTATTCCTGATTTTCCCGGAACATGTTTGTACTTCCTTGTTTCATCAATCAACTGAAGTATTTCTTCTGTTACCCATGGTTTCTTCGCAGCTACCTTCTTTGTACCTATGTTCTCCTTCCCAACTTTTGTGATGGCCCTTTTTAGAGATGTCTATTCCTCTTCAACTCTACCGCCTACTGCGCTATTCCTTATTGCTGTATCTACAGCGTTAGAGAACTTGAAACGTATCTCGTCATTCCTTAGTACTTCCGTATCCCACTTCTTTGCGTATTGATTCTTTCTGACTAATGTCTTGAACTTCAGCCTACTCTTCATCACTACTATATTGTGGTCTGTGTCTATATCTGCTCCTGAGTACGCCTTACAATCCATTATCTGATTTCGGAATCTCTGTCTGACCATGATGTAATCTAATTGAAATCTTCCCGTATCTCCCGGCCTTTTCCAAGTATACCTCCTCCTCTTGTGATTCTTGAACAGGGTATTCGCTATTACTAGCTGAAACTTGTTACAGAACTCAATTAGTCCTTCTCCTCTTTCATTCCTCGTCCCAAGTCCATATTCTCCTGTAACCTTTTCATCTACTCCTTCCCCTACAACTGCATTCCAGATGCTCATGACTATTAGATTTTTTTCCCCCTTTATAGACTGCATTACCTTCTCAATATCCTCATACACTTTCTCTATCTGTTCATCTTCAGCTTGCGTCGTCGGCATGTATACCTGAACTATCGTTCCTATTCATAACGAATCCTACACCTGTTATACCATTTTCTACTGCTGTTGATATTACCCGATACTCATCTGACCAGAAATCCTTGTCTTCCTTCCACTTCACTTCACTGACCCCTGCCATATCTAGATTGAGCATTTGCATTTCCCTTTTCAGATTTTCTAGTTTCCCTACCACGTTCAAGCTTCTGACATTCCACGCCCCGACTCGTAGAACGTCATCCTTTCGTTGATTATTCAATCTTTTTCTCATGGTAACCTCCCCCTTGGCAGTCCCCTCCCGGAGATCCGAATGGGGGACTATTCCGGAATCTCTTGCCAATGGAGAGATCATCATGACACTTCTTCAATTACAGGCCACATGTCCTGTGCATACACGTTACGTGTCTTTAATGCAGTGGTTTCCATTGCCTTCTGCTAGGATATATAATATTACGGAAATACGGTTCTGACTTCAGTAAGCACAAGTTCTTCTTGTTTAAGAATGAAATATGTTTCCGTGAAGTTTCACAGTTAGCTGATTTATTTATTTTCTGTGAATATCACGTAAAGAAAATTTTCATCTTATTATACGCTGATTTTAAGTTATGAATTTACATTTACAACGTTGTTTAGGAAGTAATGTGTAAGTCAGTGTAATGTCATGACCTTTATGTGGCTGTCTAACATACAGTGTAGCTGATATTTTGCCCCAATTCGTCACTTGCAATTAATCATTATTACCTGCAATTTTTCATTATTACCTCACCAAAATTTACCAAAATACAGGCCCTAAAATTCAACTATCATATTTCTCTTTCTGTTTCCTAGTGTTATATAATGGTACGATAATTGTCTAATATTCTCCTGTCAACATTGATTTTTTGTTTAATTCCTTATCCGTTGTTTGTTAGGTTAATGTTACAGTTTTTGAAATTGTGAGGCTATCGGTTCATGTACGATAGTGTACGATTCCAATATGTTCCAAAAAGCCGATCACGAAAATTCGATTTTTCAGGGGTTCGTAGCTACGGTTCTCTTGATCACAGAGATAATGGGTAAGTGATTTTGATAGTTCTTGGCCTACGACCATTTATACACCTATCGGAAAAAGCAAGAATACTGTAGCTATCATACAGTACAGGATCAACATTTAAACAATACACATTTCATCCAGTATAGGCAAATTGAAGACATCGGTTGGCTCGTTTGCACAGTGTCCTAGGGTGGAACTTTATCCGATAATAAGAGCATCATTTATTCATGGGCTGTCCCTGAGAAAATCCCGGAAAAATAATTATTGCGTGCGGAAAGCATCAATCGTCGAGCTGACCACTTCTGAAGCTCCTATTTATTGTAGATCGTCGACATTTTTACCACATGTTTTTAAGAGTACGCCGAGTCTTTTTGTTATCATTGTCCATTACCGAGATACAGGATTCAAAGTTACCGTACTTGTTCATGTAAAATATGCACATAATATCAGGTTTGAAGAGCGAATGTCGTTTTACCTGACGAAGTGAAGACATGGCAAGCGTTTTGAGATCGTCACACTGGCTCTGAGTTTACCAAACAATATTCCTAGCCGGCATTTTTTCACCAATAAATCTTCATCTCTAAATAGTAGGCACTTCACTCCTACACACGTATACCCAAAGTTTTACTATAGTGACAAAAATGGACTAAAAGGCCCTTAACATGCCTAAAAAGAAATTAAAGTGATTATCAAAAATTATGTGAAACTGGACGATTGGAATAAAACGTTTCTAATAAATTTTTTACTCTTTAAAGGGTCCAGTGACCTCAGTCAGCCAGTAAAGGAAATGATTTTTACGAACAGTTTTTGGAAAAACTAATGAAGCAAATCTTTTACCGCATTTGCTGTTTCTTGGACATCATTTTCTGATTTATTTAAAGAAATTCAGACATCCTTAAGTGCCTCAGGCTCCAAAAACTATCTGAAATAAAAAACAAACAATTTTCGTAATTTTTATAGCACAATTTTCTGAAATTTGAAAATAGACAATAAAATGGCGGCCGTTTGAAACAAATATGTAGTTTTGACGAATGTTTTTGGTTACATTTTTTGCAGTAATTAACGAATAAATTAAAATGAAGAATGAATTCCTTGTAGACATGCTCGAGGATTAATTGATCCATGTTCCAGAAAGATATCTTTCTGAAATTTTCTAAATTGTAAAACATGTTTTCGTCTGTTTTATTTGAATACCATTGGAAGAGAAATAGAGTAATTTTAGTGCGATTATGCCCCTCATAACCTGTGAAGTGGCACAGTTTTACAGCGATATTCGCAGTACGCTGTATCACATTAACACATGTTAACCGGTCGTCACCTGAGTCTGATCACCTTAAGGAATGCACAGCTACCCCATTACGACTTGCGTATTCTTCACGTAGGTGTAGCGCACAAGTCTCTGGCCGAAGTACAGATATTTGACTGTAACTCGTAACTTACATTCACGATATTTTGAACTAATGTACTACGACATGGTTTGGTATACAAAAGGTATTTTAACATCGGTTGACCACTGTTATAGGACCCCAGTTCTAAGATTCTTGTGTTCGTATACCCAGCGCCTATGCGTTTGGGTAATTAACGTGTATCACCATGTAGATGTCCAATGAAGACTGCAAACTATCATTTGTTACGAAAGGGTTTTTTATTAACACTATGACCCCACACACTTCAAAAGTATGGTGGAATAGTAACATTCCAATTTAATTTTGTGACCAGGTGAGGTGTGTATGTAATGGAAGTCTTAGTTACCACAAGTTGTACTTTTCATTATAAATCCTCACACAAAGCGAGTGCAGTAGTTGCATGAAGTATGACACGAACATGTTTAATAACATCCTATACACTGACAAATTACCACAAGAATACGAAACAGTTCGGTGTGAGAAGCACTCATTTCACTTTGCAGCTACAACTGGAGCATGCTGAAAGTTTGCCTTAGGTACCTTGTTGGGATCCAAAGCCATCGCCCGAGAAAGTGGCCGCCGACAACAGCACTGGCGGTCAAGACAATGATGCTGTTTTAATAATTATGCAGTAAAGTTAGAGTGTTAAGAAATAGGAGGAAGACGCCCTTCTGGTACGCACTATTCTCAGATCGTGGACACGGTCAGTGTGCTAATAATGTAGTAGATACCTATTGATACCTTGTTTTGAATCTCCTGAAACCTTGTTTTGAATCTCCTGAAACCTTAGTTTGTGCATTCATGTGTGTATGTGTGTGTGTGTGTGTGTGTGTGTGTGTGTGTGTGTGTGCAGACTAGTGTAAGAAATGATGAGTTTACATTTGTATAGAGGGGTTTAATTTATTGCCGTGATCAGTGTTCGAGATGCAGTTATATTGTGACGACTGCTTTTCCATTCATCTACATACACTGCCAAGAGTGCCCGTAAATCGTGCTGCCTTACTGCCTTAGTGGCCTAATTCCTTTTACAGTTTCAGTAGAATGGAAACTTGGCAACTCTACAGTAAAATGATTCTTCTGTGAATGTCATCATAAATGGTTTAGAAACCTCTCCTTTCATAGCCTATTCTGATGTCTGCCTTATTACAGTCAGAAGGTAACATCGATTGGCTGCAACTTAACGACAACCCATATATAGCCTCGTCTCACAGTGCAACGTGGATATCTTTCTAAAATTAACTATTGCCTTAAAACATTTTTTAATTACTTAACCTTCTTCCTGCCACAATGACACGTTCCACACAATGTTATCACCTCTTTGTTCTTCAATTTATATCACTGTTCATTTATTTCAACATTCAAGTCCTATGTGTTCATGACTTTATCTATCACTTGAACATGAAATGTTACTCTATCGTTCTATAGCAGACACAACCTCAACATTGTACCTTCGTAATTATATGCAGAATATCTCAACACTGGAAAAATCGTGCTCATTATTCATTATGACATTTTGAGTAAGATATACTAGTTGCCAACATTTATCTAAAACACAGAAAATAACCATAATATTAAATTAATAGCCCGGTTTAAGTAAATGTATTGCATTCCAGAAATATGTCGAAGCGTTAGAACTGTATAGTTGCAAATAACATGGTCTATAACTCTAGTATCAATATAATAAATGTTATATTTTAGGCTACACCTGCGTTGGAGGGTCCTAGCAGCAAGCTCCACACTAAGCACGAAATTGTATCTATTACTTTTCCAAAAGCTGAAAACAGTGTTGTTGCTAATCGTACTGAAGAATTTTATCCATCGGAATCACAAGAAGTATACTGGGTAAGTGTTCACAGAGTCACAGTCTGTCTTCCTGTTGCCTCACACTCCATCTTTTTCTCTCTAAAATTCTCTTCCTCTACGTTTCATATATATTCCATTCTTATATCTGCCTTTACCAAGTGGAAAAGTATCTAAATATAATAATTATTACATCATTTGGTGCAGTAATCTGTATGTAAAAAAAGAATTTACATCAGTTCCGTTCACTGCCAGTTATATCCTTCTATGTGTTGAAATCTTATATCCAAATAAGTTTTTTACTGATGGAAACTTATCAGTTGCAAATCTTACTGAATCAACAAAACGTAAAACTACGAGGGTCATTCAGTAATTAAAGAGACAAATAGGTCAGGAGAAAAAAGCGTTAACATTTACAGAACAATACTTTTCAACATAATAACCTTGAACATTTATGCACTTGTTCCAACGAGCTACAAAGTTTTTTATTCCGGCTGTAAATAACTCTTTATCTTGATGTTGGAACCAATTTCCCACATACTTTTTCACATCCTCGTGGTCCTGGAACCTCTTCCCATGTAGTGCGTCCTTCAGTGTACCACACAAATTGAAATCACTAGGTGCTGAACCAGGACTGTAAGGGGGGGGGGGGGGGGCAGTACATCCCAGCCCATTTTATCGATAGTTTCAGGGGTTAGCTTAAGAAAATGAGGCCGTGTGTTGCTTGCTGGAGAATCACACCTCTCCTCTGAGATCCATGACGTCTCTCTCTAATGGCAGGGCTGGCTTCACCTTGTTTAAAAGCAAATCTGAGTAGTATTGGCTGTTCATTGTACGCTGCTCTTTGAGATAATCACAAAAAACTGGACCTTCAGCAGCCTCAAACACTGTCAACATTTTCCCTGCTGATTTTTTCTTCACAGGTGTGTCATTGTGCTTCCACACCATGTCTTTTTGATTCTGGTTCATAATAGTCATCCCAAGTTTCATCACAAGTTAAAATTTTGTTGAGGAAGTGCTCACGTTCTCTTTCATAATGTACCTTTAGCTCTCTGCACACTCTCAACCGTGTTTCCGTAGCCGCGTTGCGGTACTTCAGCTTGTTACAGATAATGTTATGAACTGTACCAGTAATAACTTGAACCTTATCAACCAGCATTTCCACAGTCACATGGCGGTCGGCACGAATAATATCATCAATTTTACTTTGAAGTGAGGGAGGTGTAACTGCAACTGGTAGGCCAGAATGGTGTTCGTCAGTCACTGAGTCGCGACAATCTTTGGACTGCTCCATCTACTTGTAAAAATTTGTATGAGTCATACAACCTTCACCATGAACCTCAGACAGTCTACAATATATATTCACTGGTTTCTCGCCTTCAGCAACTAATAAATGAATAATAAAACGTTGTTTAACTAATGTGGACGTTTCAAGTGGACTCGCCATCTTGAAACGTATTTTTGAGGTAATAAACAAAACAATATTGATACATCAGCTGATCAAAGCTCATCCTAGTGATGCTAACTTAAAGTCAGAAAAGTACCAAACTTTCCTTTCTAAAGTTGTTTCCCCAGACCAATTTGTCTCTTTAATTACTGAATGACCCTTGTACATCTCTTATGTCAATTAAACTACACAGTTAGTCATCACAAAAGTGTCTTACGTAAAATAGTATCAGTTGTTTAACAGTGTATCTTTTCAACGATATCTTTTTTCTAAAGTTGGTCCAACATAGTCAATTATAGGATCATGATGTAATTTATATTTGTGTGTGATGTGTTCACCACGTTTTCTTCAGGAATGTGTTGATGATCAATCCTATCAAGATAGATAAATTCATTTATATTTACCTATTTATTTGAGTAGTAAGTAAATCTTACACTCTGAGTGATTTGAAAAAGCGGTATCGTACATAAATTCCTACAATTACATGGTTGTTTTATTTTCCATCAGAAATAGTGCACTCTTTCATTTGCTTTATCGCTGTAAAGTGAAAAATAGTTATCTAATATAGAGGTTGGATTCCATTTTAATCTTTTAATTTGAACTAGTTGTAGGATATGTTAAATGAGTTACATTGATTTGAGCAGTATTAATCTCTCTACAGGTCCACAAATCTGGTGCTGTTTCAGGTGTACCAAGGTAAACCTAAACTTTCTTTAAAAAATGAAAAATATGCACCTGTAGTCTGATTAAAAAGATGATCAGTGCAATACAGCAAAAGTTTCAGAAGAGGCAAAACATTGTTTCAACTGCTTTCATATAATTGGTTTTATTGTTGTCCATCAGCTATACAGTATCAATATTCTGAAATGAACTCATATTTCCTGTATATATTCCTATGCTTTAAGAGATATTTGAAATACACAGTCAACCAGGTCGTATCCAAAAATTGGATGTGGTCGGTTTTGTCATGTAGAAGATGTCAGGTGATGAGGACTCTGTCAGTAATAATCAGGTGTGACTGATGTGTCAGGTCCATATTGATATTCTCCAGGTTCATAAGATTTAGTATGAAAATATAATTTTAATAATACAACACTGGTCACATACTGCAAAGCATTACAAACAAACAAATATGGAAAAGAACATCTTATCTGCCCATTAAAGTGAGTTGGCTGACATCAATTTCATGTCCTTCATTATAATATGAATTCAAACACTCACATTCAGGTAGTGGATTGTCAGTCATTATATTGCTATTGTTTATGACTTCGTGACTTCTGTTTTTGTCAGTCTTCTGGCTGGTTTGATGTGGCCCACCACGAGTTCCTCTCCTGTGCTAACCTCTTCATCATCTCAGAGTAGCACTTGCAACATATGTCCTCAATTATTTATTGGATGTATTCCAATCTCTGTCTTCCTCTACAGTTTTTGCCCTCTACAGCTCCCTGTAGTACCATGGATGTCATTCACTCATGTCCTAACAGATGTCCTATCATCCTGTCCCTTCTCCCAGTCAGTGTTTTCCACATATTCCTTTCCTCTCCGATTCTGCGTAGAACCTTGTCATTCCTTACCTTATCAGTCTATGTAATTTTCAACATTCGTCTGTAGCACCACATCTCAAATGATTCGATTATCTTCTGTTCTGGTTTTCCCACAGTCCATGTTTTACTACCATACAATGCTGTACTCCAAACGTACATTCTCAGAAATTTCTTCCTCATATTTTGGCCGATATTTGATATTAGTAGACTTCTCTTGGTCAGGAATCCCCTTTTGTTGTCATGCTTGCACCGTCCGTCATTGGTTATCTTACTACCTAGGTAGCAGAATAGCTTAACTTCATCTACTACGTGACCATCAATCATGACGTTAAGTTTCTCGCTATCTACATCTTTCTTCGATTTACTCTCAAACCATACTCTGCACTCATTAGACTGTTCATTCCGGTTAGCAGGTCACGTAATTCTTCTTCACTTTCACTCAGGATAGCAATGTTATCAGCGAATCACATCATTGATGTCCTTTGACCTTGAATTTTAATTCCACTTCTGAAACTTTCTTTTATTTTCGTCATTGCTTCCTCGATGTACAGATTGAACACTGGGAGCGAGAGACTTCATCCTTGTCTTACATCCTTTTTAATACGAGCACTGCGTTCTTGGTCGTCCACTCTCATTATTTCGTCTTGGCTATTGTACATATTGTATATTAACCGTCTCTCCCTATAGCTTACCGCTACTTTTTTCAGAATTCCTAACATCATTTTACATTGTAGAACGTTTTTTTCCAAGTCAACAAATCCTTGATTTTTCTTTAGTCTTGCTTCCATTATTAGCCGCAACGTCAGAATTGCCTCTCTAGTGCGTTTACTTTTCCTAAAGCCAAAGTAATCGTCATCTAGCGCATCCTCAAGTTTCTTTTCCATTCTTCTGTATATTATTCTTGAAAGAAACTTGGATGCATGAGCTGTTAAGCTGAATGTACGATAGTTCTCGCACTTGTCGGCTCTTGCCGTCTTCAGAATTGTGTGGATGATGATTTCCCGAAAGTCAAATGGTAAGTCGCCAACTCATATATTCTACACACCAACGCGAATAGTCGTTTTGTTGCCACTTCCACGAATGATTTTAGAAATTCTGATGGAATGTTATCTAGCTCTTCTGCCTAATTTGACCTTTTAAATTCTGATTCTAATACTGTATCCGCTATCTGTTCTAAATCGACTCCTATTTCTTCTACTATCATATGAGACAAATCTTCCCCCTCATAGAGGCTTTCAATGTATTCTTTCCACCTATCTGCTCTCTCCTCTGCATTTAACAGTGGAATTCCCGTTGCACTCTTTGTGTTACCACCCTTGCTTTTAATGTCACCGAAGGTAGTTTTGACTTTCCTGCATGCTGAGTCTGTCCTTTCTTTTTTGATGTCTTTACATTTTTCCTGCAGCAATATCATCTTAGCTTCCCTGCACTTCCTATTTATTTCATTCCTCTGTGACATGTATTTCTGTATTCCTGAGTTTCTTGGAACATTTTTGTACTTCTTGCTTTCATCAATCAACAGAAGTATTTCTTCTGTTTCCCATTGTTTCTTTGCGGTTACCTTCTTTGTACCTATTTTTTCCTTCCCAACTTCTGTGATGGCCCTTTTTAGAGATGTCCATTCCTCTTCAACTGTACTGCCTACTGCGCTATTCCTTATTGCTGTATCTATAGCGCTAGAGAACTTCAAACGTATCTCGTCGTTCCTTAGTACTTACGCATACCACTTCTTTGCGTATTGATTCTTCCTGAGTAATTTCTTAAACTTCAACTTACTGTTCATAACTACCATATTTGAATTATATCTGATCCTGGGTACGCCTTACAATCCAATATCTGACTTCGGAATCTCTGTCTGACCATGATGTAATCTGACTGAAATCTTCCCGTATCACCCAGCCTTTTACGAGTATACCTCCTCCTCTTGTAATTCTTAAACTGGGTATTCGCTGTTACTAGCTGAAACTTGTTACAGAACTCAATAAGCCTTTCTCCTCTCTCATTCCTTATCGCAAGCCCTCATTCTCCTGTAACCTTTTCTTCTACCCCTTCCCCTAATATTGCATTTCAGTCCCCCTGACTATTAGATTTTCATCCCCCTTTACATACTGTATTACCCTTTCAATATCCTCATACACTTTATCTGTCTTTTCATCTTAAGCTTGCGACGTGGGCATGTATACCTGAACTATCGTTGTCACTGTTGGTTTGCTGTCGATTCTGATAAAAACAACCGTGTCACTGAACTGTTCACAGTAACACAGTCTCTGCCCTACCTTCCTACCCATACCGAATCCTACTCCTGTTATACCATTTTCTGCTGCTGTTGATTATGCCGTATACCCATCTGAACAGAAATCCTTGTCTTCTTTCCACTTCACTTCATTGACCCCCTATCTAGATTGAGCCTTTGCATTTCCCTTTTCTAGTTTTCTAGTTTCCCTACCACGTTCAAGCTTCTGACATTACACGCCCTGACTCGTAGAACGTTATCCTTCCGTTGATTATCTTTTTCTCATGGTAGCTCCCCCTTGGCAGTCCCTTCTCGGAGATCTGAATGGCAGACTATCCCTGATTCTTTTGCCAATGGAGAGATCATCATGAAACTTCTTCAGTTACAGGCCATATGTCCTGTGGATACAAGTTACGTGTCTTTAATGCAGTGGTTTTCATTGCCTTCTGCATCCTAATGATGTTGACCGTTGCTGATTCTTCCGCCTTTAGGGGCAGTTTCCCATCTCTAGGATAAGAGAGTGCCCTGAACCTCTGTCCGCTCCTCCGCCGTCTTTCACAAGGCCGTCGGCAGAATGAGGATAACTTCTTATGCCGGAAGTCTTTTGTCGCCTATCTGATTATTAATCAAAATCCAAACAGTGGTGGATTCGAACCCGGGACCGAATACGTTTCGATTATGAATCAAAGACGCTACCCCTAGACCACGAGTGTTACCCGACATCTTTGTACCATTAACATTTTCAGTTTCATACCAATTTACACCAAAGTAATGCTAATAACGTTTGCACATCTTATAACTTGACATTTTCTTTTACTCCAGTCTTAAGTTCATCATGGTTAATGTCTAATGATTCCTTCTCTGATTTCTTTCAGTGCTATAGCTTTTGTCACAACTAGCATGTACTGATCTTTGTTTCTTGGTCAAAACCAACCTCTTGACTACTAAACTGAAGCTTAGATGAATCTTTAACAGAGGCTTTATTTTCCGCTTTCGAGTCTTTATTGGCCCAATCCTTGACTCTTCCATGCTTCCTAAAGTCGTGATAGTACTCTTCAAGATCCACTGTCGTTTCTTTTTTCTTTACACTTCTTTCGATTGCATCAAAACTCAGTCACCATGCGTATAAAAGCGCCCAGTGACAGTAAACATATTTCCAGGTCTTTTATCTAAGGTTTTGTGTTTTGTAACCAAGAAGTGCACATTGTCCACATGATTGTATTTTAATTTTGGCATTGATATCTGCATTCCACAACTTGAACTGTATCTTTGCCTTTAGTACAGCAACTTTTAGATTTACTTTTAAGTTCATCAAATACTCGAGAGGCTATGTAGTTTGACGACTTCTTGGTTTCATGATCTGCCAACGAATAAATTGATATATACTCTTTACACAAAGGTCCAGGTCCACCAGAACGTCCGGAAACCATTGTCAGAATAAAACAGTATAGCTGCCTTGAATATCTGCTCTGATCTGGAAGCTTTGGTAATTGCATATTTTTAGCATATCAGATGACATTAGAGTTATAATATTATCTACTTTTTTCATGACTTGAAGAAATCCTGATTCAGGGCACTTCTATTTTCAGTTTGTTGCAGATAGATACATACACACTGCTCGTCAGTGTGTCTCTAAAACTTGAAAAACTAAGCCTTGTGATTGGTGCTTGGTGAAGATGGCTGTTTTTCTGTCCAAAATTGTTTTAAGGCTGACTGATTTTGTTTGTTAATCATTTTGAAATACTTCTGGCTGTTTCCGTCACTATAGAGTCGCATGATTGATTTTCCTGTGCTATTTACTCTTGATCTGCCACTACCACAAACAGTAAAAAAGGGAGTTGACCATCTTTGTAACTAGGTTACAGACTTGCATTACGTATTAGTTCCTTGATATAATATTTGTAGAAAAAATTTCGTTTTTTAAGAAATATCAGACAGTATTGGACATCCGAAAACCTCAATAAATATTAATGCTTTTTTCCTTTATTACCGTTTAAGAGGAACTATATTTTTATATTGTGTATTTGCCACTAACATGTATCTCTTCATTGTTTGGAAAACTGCCAGTTCTAGTAAAATTATCGGGTGACTTAGTATCATGGGTGAATCAATCCTCTTTCAGATTCCAAATGCACATAATTTAAAGAGTATGAAAATAATCTGACAAACTGAGTACACTTACTTGGATTAGAATATCGGTTTATTTTGTCTCTATAATTTCTGTGTGTGCCCATATTCACATGTATGGTATAACCCATCAAACGAACATATTTTGTTTACCATATCGACATACATTGGTTATACATTGTTAAAATACTCCAGCACGCTGCATTGTAACAATGTAGACCTATGAAAACACAAGCTTTGACTGTAACACATGTATGTTCAGTTGACAGGTTATATTTGACAGGTTATACCACGCAATAGCAAGTAGTTATACAGCCGAAACTGTGGGTAGTGATGATCATAAAGTAAATAAATATTGATGTAACTCTTCAGGCTTTCCCGGCGAGATGTTGACATGTGGAATAATCGGGTCTACTGCTGGATGTTTGTGTCGCTCTGGCACAATATTTCGGCCACGTAACTCGTTGCCTTCTTCAGGTGATACCTGAGACTGCCGTATTGGAGGATCTTGTCCAGTATTTATGCCCAGAGGGAGCTGGGTGCTCTCTCTGCCCTCCGCGCCCACCTGGCGCTGCTTGTAATGTGTTGTCTCTTACTCGGTGCTCCCTCGGATGTCCGTGCCCGACTTGGTCGCCATCTGTAGCAGCTGTCTGAGGCCCACCCTGTGTCAGGCGAACCGTTCGCGGTCCGCGCCCACCTGGTGCTGCTCCTGAGGTTTTGGCCCTTCCCTGGTGCTCCCACGGATGTCCGCGCCCGCATCGTCAACCATCTGCAGATTCTGACTCAGAATCACTTTTTCGTAACTGGATACAGCCTTTCGCAGTACGACACCCTCTGTAGTTCTGCTGTACAGAAGTGGAACATTCGACGCCGGATAACACATAGTTTACGTAGCAGGTAGTAGAACTGTTGTTGCTGTATGTATTAGATTACTATCAGAGCGAACTACATGCACTGAAACAAATCGCAACACCAAAAAGTAATTGATGTAGAGTAATGAAATCTCGGGAATAAATTTGTCTAGGTAAAATACTTAACTGCTTAACACTGCAAGATTGCAGGTTAGTGCATGTGTGAGATAAGCCATCTCAAATGTGAAATGCTGGTACGTTAATAAGTGATGTACCCGCCAGAGTATTGAAAACAAGCATGAGAATGTGCATGCACTGTGTTGTACAGGTGCCAGATGTCAGTTTCCAGGATGGTGTTCCATGCCTGTTGCAGTTTGTCAGTCGGTATAGGGATGATTAATTTTGTTTATGAATGGCGCTGGAGTTGTCATCCAAGGATGCTCCATAAGAGGTGCTCAAATGGAGATAGATCTTGAGCATGTTGGGTTACAACAGCGACATTTGGGCGAGCTTTGTCCTGATGGAAAGCATCCCCTCGAAAGCTGTTCATGAATGGCACCGCAACAGGTCGAATCAACTGACTGACATACAAATTTACAATCAGGGTGCGTGGGATAGCCAAGAGAGTGCTCTTACCGTCATACTAAATCGCACCTGGATCGTAACTCCACGTGCATTTCCAGTGTGCCGCAGTAGATGGGATGCTGCCGCTCATTTGGCAGACTTTTAATCAATAGACGACCGTCACTGTCACCCAGGCAGAACCGGTTTTTATCAGAAAGCACAACGGACCTCCACCCTTCCCTCCAGTCAGCACTGGCGTCACACCACTGAAGTCGTAAATGACGGTGGTTTCGGGATCACCGGAATGGACGTTATATGGCGTCTGGCTCGGAGGCTGTCCTTGGGGTAAGCAAGCGATTTGCAGCAGTTCATTGTGTCGCTGTGATGCCAGCTGCTGCTTACGTTGCTCGTGCAGATGCATTCCGATGCTTCAGAGCCATACTCTGAGCATGTTAACCTTCCGTCTTCGTAGTTCCACGTGGCCGTCCAGAGCCCGGTCTTCTTTGTACCGTACAAGGTGCATTCAAGTTCTAAGGCCTACGATTTTTTTTTCTAATTAACTACTCACCCGAAATCGATGAATCTGGCGTTACTTCTCGACGTAATCGCCCTGCAGACGTACACATTTTTCACAACGCTGACGCCATGATTCCATGGCAGCGGCGAAGGCTTCTTTAGGAGTCTGTTTTGACCACTGGAAAATCGCTGAGGCAATAGCAGCACGGCTGGTGAATGTTCGGCCACGGAGAGTGTCTTTCATTGTTGGAAAAAGCCAAAAGTCACTAGGAGCCAGGTCAGGTGAGTAGGGAGCATGAGGAATCACTTCAAAGTTGTTATCACGAAGAAACTGTTGCGTAACGTTAGCTCGATGTGCGGGTGCGTTGTATTGGTGAAACAGCACACGCGCAGCCCTTCCCGGACGTTTTTGTTGCAGTGCAGGAAGGAATTTGTTCTTCAAAACATTTTCGTAGGATGCACCTGTTACCGTAGTGCCCTTTGGAACGCAATGATTACGCCCTCGCTGTCCCAGAACATGGACACCATCATTTTTTCAGCACAGGCGGTTACCCGAAATTTTTTTGGTGGTGGTGAATATGTGTGCTTCCATTGAGCTGACCAGCGCTTTGTTTGTGGATTGAAAAATGGCATCCACGTCTCATCCATTGTCACAACCGACGAAAAGGAAGTTCCATTCTTGCTGTCGTTGCGCGTCAACATTGCTTGGCGACATGCCACACGGGCAGCCATGTGGTCGTCCGTCAGCATTCGTGGCATCCACCTGGATGACACTTTTCGCATTTTCAGGTCGTCATGCGGGATTGTGTGCACAGAACCCACAGAAATGCCAACTCTGGAGGCGATCTGTTCAACAGTCATTCGGCGATCCCCCGAAACAATTCTCTCCACTTTCTCGATCATGTCGTCAGACCAGCTTGTGCGAGCCTGAGGTTGTTTCGGTTTGTTGTCACATGATGTTCTGCCTTCATTAATTTGTCGCACCCACGAACGCACTTTCGACACATCCATAACTCCATAACCACATGTCTCCTTCAACTGTCGATGAATTTCAATTGGTTTCACACCACGCAAATTCAGCAAACGAATGTTTGCACGCTTTTCAAGTACGGAAAACGTCGCCATTTTAAGTATTTAAAACAGTTCTCATTCTCGCCGCTGGCAGTAAAATTCCATCTGCCGTACGGTGCTGCCATCTCTGGGACGTATTGACAATGAACGCGGCCTCATTTTAAAACAATGTGCATGTTTCTATCTCTTTCCAGAATGGAGAAAAAAAATCGGAGGCCTTAGAACTTGAATGCACCTCGTACAACGGCTACAATCCTGCAGTATAGCCGAAGGAACATCTAGCTTAGAATGAAATTTTCACTCTACAGCGCTGATATGAAACTTCCTGGCAAATTAAAACTGTGTGCCGGGCCGAGACTCGACCTCGGAACCTTTGCCTTTCGTGGGCAAGTGCTCTACCAACTGAGCTACCCAAGCACGACTCACGCCCGTCCTCACAGCTTTAATTCCGGCAGTACCTCGTCTCCTACCTTCCAAACTTCACAGAAGCTCTTCTGCGAACCTTGCAGAACTAGCACTCCTGGATGAAAGGATATTGCGGAGACATGGCTTACCCACAGCCTGTGGGATATTGCTAGAATGAAATTTTCACTCTCCAGCAGAGTGTGCCCTGACGAACATTTAGCTTCTCGTAGCCTTATTACACGACCTCTTTCAACTCAGTGAGGCGTTGATAATGGCGTCTGTCACCTGATAGGTTTTTTTTAACTAATATCAGCCGACCACACCCAGTCTCAATCGTAGCTAACGATCACGACCGTTACATCGTGTATTTAAAGCAAACATAATTTGCATCCTTATAATGGCGCTTCTAGCCCCACTCTTATGCGACTGGCGTGAAATTTGAATACACATCGCCTTTCAGCTGTCGAAACACGCCTACCAATTTTTATTTATGTTGCAGAACTCCTCCTTGGTATTACGATGTCTTTTTTTCGTTAGTGTGCAAGATTTTGGCCTTCTACCACAAAAATCCATCCTGCTGGAAGACAAACCACGGTACAATGCACTGCACTGTGACTGCCCCATATCTCAATATACGTAAATGGCAGACACAGACATCAAAAGGTTCTACGGGATTTCTAAATAATTCGTAATGACTACAGGTTTTAGTTGCTTTCGTCTGCAGTATCACCACTGAGTTTTATTCCACAATCGATTATAAAGGCATGTGTGCAGGAAAATTCTCCCGCGGATATCTTATATTACTGTAAATAAATATCGTTATCAAATTTATGACAGCCCGTGTGGCACAGTATTGTTAAGCAAAAGAACTCTTTTGCGTAAGAACCCTTACTGCTACCAAAAATTAAAGCTGAAAATGGAGGATAGAAACTTAAACATTCCTACTGCTGACTGTATGTAATAGCACACAACTCTGTTTACAGTTTGCATCCTGATATGAATAAGCTTGTTGTCGTATTTAACTTATTAACAAGAAAAAATTAAACCATGTTTATTCCTCATGAGTAATTATGGTACATTTACCACGAACTTTAGTGAATGATGACATGAAATGTGGAGCATTGCAGTAGTAAAATGAAAAGATAGGTTTTTTTCCTTAGTCATAGTTTATGAAGAGCAGATAGACTATAAGATAATTTGATACTTATTATCTATTGCTTAGTTGGTTTTAACATTAACTAATCAGTAGGCATTAATAGATCCAGATAGATGCCTTTTTTGTAATTTAGTTCATTTATAGGATATGATTGTTATGTATTCAGTGTTCAGAGATGTACAGTATAATGAAGTGAAGGCAATTTAAGGAATTCGGTCACCGTCATCTAATGCATTTAAAGGATAATGAATTTAATGATATAAATTAGGTTCTTAGTACACCTGTTCAGTTGGTTGCCTTTTGTAAGACGACTTGTGTTTTAGCATATACCACATTCTCAAACAGAACAAGAATTGAATGCGCTAATGCCTGGTACTTCACTCCAACAACTTTGTCCTCTCCCACATATGACGGACACATTTAGAAGTCTCCTAAATCTTAAAAATTCATCCGTAAATGTAGCCTTTTTTCATCGATGTCAGCAGAAATTCAATCGAAAGAAACTACACGTAAATGCATCATTTATTTTGAGAAAATGAGAAGAACATTAACCATTTAGCACAATATGACATTATTGTATCTATAAAAGGCAGCCGGCTGCCAAATGTACCGATTCCCGGTTAAGCATAAGATTTTATGTCAATTATCGCTGCTTTCACCTCTCAAATGGATTGTTCATGTGAAGTATGTCGACTTCCACGGTTAATCAGAGTACACACCAGCCCGTAAAGCTCTTTATTGCTTAACTGGTTAAGCGGCTGTAAACGTAGGAGGGGGTGGGAGGGCGGGGGGAGTGTGGACCACTTCCAAGTACGTATGCTGGACCAGTTCTGGTGCGTTCTCCAATATTGTGTGAATTCCTATGACGTCATCAATGACGTCATCAATGACGTCATGCACTTTTGCTGGATTTTAACTTAGGCTGTCATATGTATAGAATGACGCGGAAAACTAATGATGCTGAGAAATACAAAAAAATTTCAAAGATCCAAAAATTGGAGTGAAATTCAAAAATAGTCTAGTTGTAGTAGTGGGTTTACCCCCAGTCCTATGACGTAGGGCTGTTGTCCTACGAATAAACTGCCGGGAAATTCAGATTCTGGTAACGGGCGTTCTTGCTCCCTCCCTCCAACATTCTGTGGCTCACACAATCATTCCATAATTCCAGTATGTAAGATATATACAGTGAGCTGAAAAAAGTCCTGGTAAACCTCTTAATATCGTGTAGAACCTTCTTTTACCAGTCGTAGTGCGCCAGCTCGACGTGCCATGGGCTCAACAAGTCGTGGGAAGCCTTCTGTAGAAATACTGAGTCACGCTTCCTGTATAACCGTCCCTGATTACGAAAGTGCTCCCTTTGCAGGATTTTGTGCATGAACTGACCTCTCCATTATGTCCCTTAAATGTTCGCCGGAATTGGGTAATATGAGTGGCCAAATCATTCACTCAAACTTTCCGGAATGCTCTTCAAATCAATCTCGAACAAATGTGTCCCAGTAACATGGAACATTGCCATCGATTATAATTTCCTCGTTGTTTGCGAACGTGAAATCCGTGGATGGCTGCAAATGATCTCCAAGTATCCGCACATAACTACTTCCATTCAATGATCGGTTGAGTTGGACCAGAGGACCGACTTCAGTTGTACCAGAGGACCCAGTTCAATCCGTATAAACATGGCAACACTTTCATGCAGTTACCCCCAGCTCGCACAGTGCCTTGTTGACAACTTGAGTCTATTCCTTCGTGGGACCTCTCCCACTCTCGATCCCTACCATCAGCCATTACCAACTAAAATCTGGACTAATCTGCCCAGGCCATGGACGTCCAGCCATTTAAGTCTCTTACTGACATGATCACGAGCCAAGGCGATGTCGTGCTGTTAGCAAAGCCACTTCGGTCGGTCGTCGGCTGCCTTAGCCTATTAACGCCAAATTTCGCTGCAGGATCCGAACGGATATCTCCGTCGTATGTCGCACAGTGATTTCAGCGTTCATTTCGCACAGTGTTGCTTGTCTGTTAGCACTGGCAAATCTACGCAAGCGCCACTGCTCTCGGCCGTTTGATGACGGCCGTCGGCCATTGCATTGTCCGTGGTGAGAGGTAACGCCTAAAATTTCCTATTCTTGGCATACTTTTGACACTGTGGATCTCGGAATACTGAATTTCCTAACGATATCCGAAATGGAACATTTCATGTGTCTACCTCCAACTATCATTCCGCGTTAAAAGTCTGTCAGTTTCCATAGTGAGGCCATAATCACGGCAGCATCCTTTTCATGTGAATCACCCGAGTAGAAATGACAGCTCCGCTAATGCAGTACAGCCATCGATATATGTGCATGTGGCTATTCTATGACTTATGACACCTCAGTGTATGACTCGAGTTATACATGAGTGTGATTCGCCACGTCTGCGTATGCTTGTTCTGCTGTATTTTGTAACAGCTTTCAACTAATTAGTAGGAGGATAAATGTAACTCACAAATACTTTGAAATGTGTCTGATACACTTAACATCTATCTACGTGATAAATTCTTCAGGTTCATCTTTGTGAGAGACAGTGCCAAGGCTGCAAACCATTTCTCCTACATAGCGGTTGACAATGCGGTAGCACAAGGAATGTGGGGTAAAATCAGCAAGAAAGGATCTAAGAGACCTGCGATCATACCATGTATATAGCAGCTGGCTGACTTTAATATTGGGGTTGTAGTGGAACATCTGTCTCGAACATCACTGTAGTTTTTGGTTCTCCATCGATGCTCATTATCAACTGTACAGCTTTGTTGCACAGCTTGCGAATCCAACCATCTTGCTCTTGAACTTACATTTCAATAGATTCTTCCACATCCTGTGTATTTTACTTCTTTCCGTATCATTTATGCTTATCTTTCTTAGAACTTTAAATATCTATTCGTTGGCTCATTCGAAATCTACTCATTTGACAGCTGAATGTGTCTCAGGGTGTTCCCATCATTGCAGGAATGTGACAAGAAGAAACACAGTGATGTTCAGATGTTGGAAGAAACTGTTAGAAGCTTTACCGGAAAATGTAGATCTCAGATCTTTCGTTTCACAAGCATAAATATACCGTGATGGTTTCAGGTATTATTTATGAAAATACTTGAAGAATTGTTCTATAACATTACGAGGCACATGTGAGAGTACTACTTTTCTGGTGTAACAATGTATGTTTCCGTAACACTAGAAACGGTATCTCTATATGGCTCTAGTATATCTGTGACGGTAGCTCCTATTTTGCCATCCTTCAAGTCTGTTACTTCTGAAACTACGGATTATTAACGGCAACAGACAAACGGACAGTTTCAGGATGAAGTGTGTTCCTAACCCGTGCTCTGAAATTACGTTCCAGAGATGAGCGCGATTATGCCGTTGTAACACAATGTATTCTCTTTGTTAAATGCTCCCCGGCAAATGAATCAGAATGTTTCGAATACTATGGTTCAGAACGCCTGAAAATCCTTCCATATGCTGCAATTTGTATGTTTCAAATCACACACACAGATTTCTTTCATCCTGACGTAAGATTTATCCCACACTGTCATTGATTTTGAGATTGTAGTATATATGCATGCTTCTGACGACTGTTGATCTCGTGATGAACCAGTTTTATCTATATCTGTCTATATGAACGAACATTCTAGAAAAGCTCTCTCACTCATTTCTCGCATTTCTCGCCATAAGCGCACAAAGTAGAAAGCATAATTTGGTTGCTCTGCGACGCTGAATTGTTTTCTAGAGCTGGCGACATAATTTAGTGTCTACATTCTGTACGTGCTAGCAACACCTCATAACCGGAACTATATCGTCAGTTTTCTATCTAGAATAGCAACACTTCGTAAACTAATGTGTATCGGCAACTTTTCTGAGAACTTTCAGCATTGCACCGTGTATCAATCGTAAGTATCGAAATAATTACGAAAAATCCGCTTCGATTGCACAAACTACCTGGTGTTTACCTAGGTTTCAGCGTGGGTTCTGAAGAAGGCGTGGTTACCCACTCTGAAACCTAGGTGAATACCAGGTTGTTTGAGCAATCGAGGCAGATTTTTCATAATTATTTAAATTTTTTCTGAATCTCAAGCCACAGAAGATGCTTAATGAAAATGATGATAACGAGGATCATGGAAGTTATAGTTGTGTGTGTTGGTGCATTTAGTATGTGTTGTTCATTAGTAAGTTTTGAGAGCATTTCTCGTGGAGAATGCTCTGTTTCTAATATCACATTAATTACAGACTTTACAACGGTCAAAATGCACTATCGTCGCTAGTCCATATATGGATATTTTGTGAATTAATATTAATAATTAATATAATCTTAAATACCAATTAATGTTTTATAAGGAAGTGAGTACAGTATTTTTTCAAAGGAAGTGAACGATGTTGAGACATGGTTAAAACAGTTTAGACGTATGAGACTGCTGGTTTGTCTATAACTCTCATCTTCACAAACGTCTACTTTTTTCAAAACTTTGTTTCTGTGCTTGGGGTCCTTAAGGTTCTTAGTCCCTCAGTTCTATTGCTATGTATGACAACCGTTTTCGCATCTGTATTGTGACTACGTCACTCCAGAGACGGAAGATGTCACCATCAAAAGCTTTTAGCCATGTAAAACGACGTTGTCTTCGGAAATCACGCATGACGGCTCACTCTGGTGTTTCGAAGAGACACATATATCTTGAGGGATTTGTGCTTCCCATCTGCATGTCTTAGAGGGATTTGTGCTTCCCATTTGCATGTCTTCTTCGATCCCAACCCTTTGACCTTATCTCACTTCAACTAATACACAGCAAGGTATGAATTTCAAAAATAAGAAAAGGCTGCTCTGTCGCGTCTAGAACTATTTCCATCACATAGTCATGCGAATATCACGCACTTTAGCTAAACTGCAAGCTGCGATCCTTGAAAAGTGACTCTATGGACTGTGAATGCCTCAAGAAACAGTTGGAAAATCTTTTTCAAAGTTAAATTCCTCCATTTCAACACAGCATAGAGAAACCAAGTTACATTCACTGTTGATGTACATTTGATAGCAAAATTATGTGATGTAAAATGGTCAATTATCTTTACATACACAGTCTTTTCAATAACTTTAGCAAACACTGATGGCATAGAAGTAGGTCTAAAACTGTCTACATTATCCCTTTTTCATTTCTTATAATGCGTCTTTACTACTGAGTGCTTTAAACGTTCAGGAAATTTGCTATTCTTAAAGGAAAAATTACAAATACGGCTAACCACAGGGCTAACATGTGCAGCACAGTACTTCAGTAATCTGCTGGGGGGTTCCATCATAGCCATTAGAGTCCTTAGTCCTGAGTGATTTAATTATTGGCTCAGTCTCCACCTTGTCAGTATCACAACAGAGTACTGTATTTCAGACATCAGACTCGGTAAGGCATTTTCCAAGAGTGTTATATGAATCCCCGTAGAATCTAAGTTTTTATTTAACTCACCAGCAATGCTCAGATAATGATTCTTAAATATTGTACATGTGTTTGACTTTTCAGTAATAGGAAAATATTTACTACAAACTGATTATATCGTCGACCCTGTGCTGCTGACCAAACACTTCCTTCACAACTGACTATATGGTTTTAATTTTATCTTGTGAATTAGCTATTCTATTTACGTACGCAAACTCTTTGCCTCCCTAATAACATTTTTAGCACCTTACAGTACTGTTTCTAATGGGCTACTGCAACTTGATTGTGACTATCATTTTGATAAAATTTCCGCTTTGTTCTATGTAATATCCTTATCCCACTAGTCAGCCTCCGAGGCTGCCTTTTACTGTTAGTACAGCGTTTCAAACGCTCTAATGGAAATCAGTTCTCAAAGAGCGTGAGAAATGTGTTAATAAAAGCATTATATTTGTTATCAGCAGTATAAACATCCTGCCACTCTTGTTCCTCAACGAGGTTTAAAATACTCTGTACTGCCATTGGATTAGCTTTCGTACATAGTTTGTAATTATATGTGACATTTGTTTGAGTTCAAAAGCCTTTTAGTGTTAAAATTTGAGCATCAAGATCTGAAAGGCCATTCATGTAGTAATGAAGAATGAATAAAAATATTGTCCATGGCTGTGCTACTGTTCCCGTGCACCCTAGTTGCCAAAAACAAATTATGCAACAGATCGTATGAGTTTAGGAGTTCTCACGTCTCCACTTGGCGTTCGATTCAACGTGAAATGAAGACGTCTTACAGCATAAAGATTCTTAAGACCTGAAGATGATAGCAAAGTCTGTCGAAACCAATTGTGTTAAATACAGAAATATTTTATGCGATCTACGCTGCTCAACGTTTTTCAGAAAGTAAAACAGATCGCACCTTCGCTATTCTCATAAAGAGGAAATTCAATCAGGATGTGCTATGGCCTGGCATCTGTCATTGGTCATGGTTTCTCGTGTTGAAATGCTGCATACGGATACATTATAGAGTATTACTCTCAGAAAAGTACCATTCTTTTAGACAGAAGCACTATCACAAACGGCATAAAACTGGCGGAGATCAGAACTTGTATGCTCCTCGGCACAAGGAACAGTTAAATCGACGGTATGCATATGGCACCTCTGTGCATGCAGCTGTCATTTGCGGATGGCAGCGTGGCTCCCGGATGTGTGGGACTCAGTGCTCGTGTCCCAATCTGGCCCTGCGTGGGTCACTGGCTGACGGTGACGTAACCCCTGACTGATAGTGTGACATATTGTGAGGGTTTAGCGTCGTGATAAGTGGAATGAAACTCAGCACAAGTCAGTTCCACAATTAATTGTTTGAACTACGATGACACAGCGCTGAGGTGAAACTGTTTGCACTTTGCACAGCTGTAATTTCACTTCGTTCAAAAAAATGTTCAAATGTGTGTGAACTTAACTGCTAAGGTTATCATTCCCTAAGCTTACACATTACTTAACCAAAATTATCCTAAGGACAAACACACCTCCGCCGGGATCAGCCGCACAGTCCATGACTGCAGCGCCTTAGACCGCTCGGCTAATCCCGCGCGGCTTCACTTGGTTAAGTGGTTGGTAATTATTTTTTCTTTTTTTTGTCGGAGCTCAACAACTAAGGTTATTTGTGCCCAGTCACAAACGTTAGTGCACTAATAGCGTAGAAAAAACGAGGAGTTCGATCTTTTTGGACAAGTCCGTCAGTGTAATAAAACGTAGGACACGAGCAGCTGCTCGAGTGTCATCAGCTTAAAGTTCCTGTAAGGTAGACGGCAGACACAGGACAACACGAGAGTGAATAAAACGGGGACAGGACAATAAAACATGGCGCACCGTCAGTGGATGACCACAGGGGCACTGTGGGGCGGGGTCACCGGACAACAGGTAGCGGTGGCTAAATCTGCAATGCTCAATCCGCAACCTGGCCAAAATGACCTCCTCTCACCGGGAAGGGTTGTGAGGAGGTCGTCCGAGTCGTCGGGATCGGTTTGATGGCCCTAAGCTTATTTTAATGGAGAGAGGACCGAGCCTCGTGCCACAATGATGAAACGCGCCGACAAAGAACCCCACTAACATCAGTTGACGGGACACAAAAGGAAGCTGTCCGAGGCAGGAGGACAGCAGCCTTGGCCGCAGCACCAGCAGCTTCGTTCCCAGGCACACCAACGTGGCCAGGAATCCACAAAAGAAGGACACGAGCGCCGGTATCAGCTAGCGACTGAAGGGACCGTTGAATTCGTTGCAAAAGAGGGTGGTCCGAATATGGGTCACGGAGACTCTGAATGGTGCTCAAAGAATCAGAGCAGACGGCATACAGAGAATGTCGATGGCTGCGGGTTACTGAACAGCCTGATAGAGAGAAAAAACCTCAGCTGTAAAGCTTGAACACTGATCAAGGAGCCGGTATTGAAAGGAATCATCTTCAACGACAAAGGCGCGTCCGACGACAGCAGTAGTCTTGGAGCCATGTGTGTAAATAAAGAGGTTATGAGCGAGCCTCGAACGAAGTGCGACAAACCCCGAGCGGTATATCGAATCCGCGGTCCTCTCCTTTGTGAGCGAGCTGAGTTCAAGGTGAACGCGAACCTGAGCCTGGAGCCAAGGTGGCGTCGGGCTCTCACCTACTCGAAAAGTCGTAGAGAGCTCTGTTGAGAGTCTGTATGTCGAATTACCGCTAAACTACCGGCGCGATATGTTGCTTTGTCGGTACGCCTGCCGACTTACGTCAATGCCCGACCACCCGTTATATTTCTCCCTCTTTGACGACTCTCTCGACCGCCAATACTGGCTGTATGTCCCTGCCCTGTTACCTCCAGGAGTTCGCTTTCGTCGCCTGCTTCAGCAACTTGGTGTAGAATGCTCCAGTCGCCAGACGTAATCCACCGATGGTGGATAGAGTTTAGACGGCGTAAGATGGACGGCCGGGCAGAAGAGTAGACAAAGCTCCCATAATCCAGCTTTGGTCGGGCAATGGACCGATATAAACGAAGCAGGACCAATCGATCTGCTCCCCATGACGTACCGCTGAGAACACGGAGGACATTTAGGGAACGGGTACAACGAGCAGCCAAGTAAGACACATGTGGAGACCAGCAAAGTTTCCTGTCAAATGTAAGACCTAAAAATGTTGTTGTCTCCACGAATGGGAGAGCAACAGGACCGAGATGTAAGGATGGTGGACGAAACTGTCTGTAACGCCAGAAGTTTATACAGACCGTTTTCTCACCAGAAAAACGGACACCGTTAGCGACACTCCAGGAATATAGACGGTCTAGGCAACGCTGAAGTGGTTGGTAATGTCAGGGAGAACCCGGTGACCATTTTGAATTCTTAATAATAGCTTTGGAAAGGATGTTAAGCAGGTCAGCAGACAGATATACTGTGTGTAATAGACAGGCCAGGACCTGCTGGGAAGCAGCTTTTGTCTCAGGAGGGAAAACCAGAAAATCTAGCAGCAATGCAGGCTGCATTCATAATCCAGGTCAGCTCTCCTGGATTCTGATGTCACAGACCTTTACCAGTATCCCCGGTAAGGGACCTTGAATTATATATTTAGCACAAATGCTGTACTTCCACTGCTATGACAATGCACAATCGTGGATTGTTGAATTTCGAGCCAATTTATACTTAGGGCTACTGCTCTACGTCGTAAGAGTGGAGAAAAGCCCAATAGCTACTGAGAAAATTTAGCATTTTCAACCTATTTTTGAATTTCTCACCTTCCTGTATAGAGGGCAAACGGCCATTGTGAGAAATACGGCAACAACATAAGATTCATTAAGAGCGGTAATTTGACAACAATGCAGAGCAAGACCAAACCGATTCAGCTTACACACTCCTCCAATCGCTTTGTACATCGTCTGCAGACGTAGATGGTGGGTAACCAGAACTAATTATGCACAGTTTCTTAATACTGACTTATATACAGAAAGGTTCTCCGTAGATTATTAGTACACCACTTTGTTTTTCTATTGCTCAATTTTTGTTTTTTTCCAATTAGGTTTACACCCTGAAGGCAGTGAGAATATATCATTATCTGGCAAGGAGGGTTAAATTGAAGGTTTTTAAATTATTTTTTTTCATTCCAGGTCATGCAAGATGGGTGTGGAAAAAAAGAAATTTCCTGAAGATGTTAATCTGTGGACCGCCAAATTTTTTGTAGAGGAGAAATGTGTACCCGGCCTACACTATGATACTGTCAACTGCAACACGGGTGGAGCAGGTTTCGACATTCACAACGAAAAATACAGAGGGGCAGTCGACACCTCTGACAGAAACAGATTGTCTCCCACCGCAGAAGTTGCTAAAAATGTTCGAACACACATGTGCAATGAAGTTTTGAAAAATAGTGCTAGCATGTTGCATGTTAGATACAATTCAATTACATGGCCATACGAGTGTAACGAAGGTGTAAAGGAATTCAAGAACTCCCGTAACCTAGGGAAGTTCAAACGGATGCACGTACATTATCCAGTTCACAGGTGCAACCAGTGTGAAAAATCACTCAGCAGTAAAAGCAGTTTAATTTGTCATCTGAGACTACATACAGGGGAACTACCTTTTAAATGCAATCAGTGTGAAAAATCATACCCTCGGTTGTATTCACTTCAACATCATTCAATGATCCACACAAACAAGCATTCATTTAAGTGTAATCAGTGCGGAAAATTGTTCGACAATAAATTGGACGTCATGGATCACTCAGCTGAACACAGAAAAGAATGGCCTTTCTTATGTGACCGTTGTGGAAAACAGTTCAGGCATAAAAAGCATCTTGTTCGTCACTCGCAGATTCACACAAGGCGGAGAGAATTCAGATGCAATGACTGCGGCAAATTCCTTATAACGAGGTCTGGCATTGTACATCACACGCGAAGACATATGTGATTCGAACATATGACACGAGAGTGCAAGAAGAGATGAACGTAAGCTACGCCAATTCTCACTTGATATAGTATTAAACTGAGTTACTGCACAAACAATTGATTGTCAGTTGATGAACTTACTTAAAACACGTAGAAGTTGTTATTTTACTCACACTCAATTTAAATGGCCATTAAAAATGACTATAAAGTATCAGAAAATCTGAATATACACTGTTACTCCAAATTCGGTTTAGTCACTGATCAGTTGTTCAGTTATTTAGTACAATATTTGAAGTGCACACAACCACATGACCAAATACTATGAACACAGATAGTGGCTCTGTATCTGTCTTTCGAAGTTTCGTGATGCACTTTAGATGCATAACATTTTTTGTCAGTTTGGGAAAACGACTGATGTCAACCACCTGACGCTATGGAAAACAATAGTCTCTAGTAAAGTTCTTCTATTAGCTAAACATTCAGTATCTTACACATGAGGCAAAAGTGTTTTGGGAAATATTAGAAAGACACAAACATAAAAGTTAGGAAAACGTATCTGTAGAAAAATGTGTAGTGCGGTACACACTAGTGCCAGTGAATTAAGAGTCACTAGAAACAAAATGAAAATTTGTAAACTGACTTCGTAATTTGTTTTTGTAGCCACAAGTATAATAACAAGTAATGAGCAAAACAAATACTAACAATCCTGATTAATAGATATGACTCACTGGATTTATAACCATTAACTAGCAAATTACATTTAGTCATCATGACATCAGCATTTATTTATTTTGTAGTGAAACGAATATAGTAACAGTACGAATATTTTTGTAAATCTGTGTACTTATTAAACACAATTGTCATATACAATCTGTTATAAGATTTTATTCTTCTTAAGGACATTCAGTAAACATATATGATATAGTAATTACTTTTTAAGTTAGGTAATTGGAATAGTTTTCGATGTATGGGATGATGGTTTTAGATTCATAATCTTTTATGTTTCAGTATTTTGTCTACATAGTCCTTTATATTAGTTTAATATTGTTATAAGAGTTTCAAGTAACTTGAAAGCAGTTACTTCCATAGTGTTGTATATCTCTGATAGAGAATATATCGAATTCTTAAGCATGTTCATCTCTTGATCATTGTTCCAAGTGGTTCATTCATACGTCATCCTTATAACCATGTAACATGTGTATAGGCAATTAACATCTGTTTTCTTGTAGTGAATAAAATCAGAATCTACTATATACTTCTGTACAGTTTTGTCGTATTTGTGATTATCCAGTTGCTATAACGCTCGATTTAAGTTGCAATAGCTAGCATTTGAACCCGAATTTAGTCAATTTTCAGTTATTGCATATTATACGTTCACATAGAACCGAGTATGTCCTCTCGTAGTCTCACAGAGTTTTTACACCAATTTACTATTGATCTGAACACAGGATGTAGATGTGAGTCAGTAAAAGTGGGCCATCGGATCTACACTGACGACATTTGTATGCTCCACTAGTGGTCAGAACGTCCAGTGTAGAGTGGGGGTGAAAGGCTCAGTGCATGCTCGGAAGTATCATAACATTTACTGGTGGAGCACAGCCTACAAATCTATAACTGCCTTCAGAGCTGCAGTTGCTTTCCAGGCGCGAGTGGATATACTCGTTGGCTGTTTGATTGGTTTGAGGAGAAAGGAACAAAACTGCTGGGTTATCAGCAGTCACACACGACTCGGACGAAAACCGTGCCCCAAATGAACCCTATCACTTAAAATCGTGGAAAGGAACAAAATAAGTACAACGAACTCTGTAAACACACAGAGGAAGAAAACGAAAAAAGCAAGTGAAAATATTAACTGAAAGGAAAAAATTGGTAGAAAGTGGTAGAACAATATAGCAGATGGCCTTGGCTGGCTGACCGCAAAGATAAGAACGGATGAGCCATCCACTCTGCAACACAGTAAAATCTGCAGCCTAAAAGCACAAGGCAAGAGAAACACAGATGGTGGAGGGAAGAACACGAAGTCGAACGATCAGCACCAGAGGGAGCGAGGAAGAGTTAGAATTTAGGTAGGTTGAAGGCCTCGGAGAGAAGGCCAGACGCCTACCCTTAAGTTCATCGATAGAAGCGCCCCTCTCGAATACAAGGTAAAACTAGATCACCCGTTGAGGCATTGTCACCCAACACCATATGCAGTTCGTCAGGAAGGTTAAAAGACAGCCTCATGTCGTCTAGATTGGGACTGTTGTGTCGTGCCAACTCCTCTGACACAGAGGGTGCCTAGGAAACCTGTTTTGTCGGATCGCTAGACAACAATTTAAGCAACTAGTACTACAGAAGAGCTTCTGTAAAGTTTGGAAGGTAGGAGACGAGATACTGGCAGAAGTAAAGCTGTGAGTACCGGGCGTGAGTCGTGCTTCGGTAGCTCAGATGGTAGAGCCTTGCCCGCGAAAGGCAAAGGTCCCGAGTTCGAGTCTCGGTCGGGCACACAGTTTTAATCTGCCAGGAAGTTTCAGTATTAATGAAGTTTGTTACAGTAAGATAAATGACAATACTTATTTTCGAGAACTTTACAATGGGATGTAGCAAGCAAAGGACGACATGAAACCAAGCAATCATTTCATTATACAGTATGTCCCATTTATCTTGACCACCATAAATAACAGTTTGTCCAGATGCAAATTACAAAATGTTTGAAGCAAATATTCTTTAGCCGTCAGAAGGACATCATTCAGCATGATTTCCTTCTTTGTAACTTTGTTCTTTACCAAGATATGAACAACGGCATGACTTTTTTACATGGAACCCAGTATTTTTTATTCGGTAATACATTTCCTCTCCTAAAGACCTATTCAAAAATGTATCACAGTGTACCATTCACTGAAACACAACGTTATTAATTACATAACACAACACTGGCGTTGATGCTCCCAGCGCTTAGCGCAGGTACTCGGGGTTATGGAACATATCCACGTGCTGACGTTGACAGAGGACAAATGTAAACATAAGCATAATGCATATCCATCATTCCGTCGACCATCGTCAATTGAAGAGCTGTGTGAGTAGAATGTACATCAACGAAGAAAAGATAGAAACGATACTCATGGAAGTTAGCAGAACAGTAATTGCAATGCTGTTTCTTATTTACGGGTACATTTAGTACAGTGGTTTAGTCCTTTTAAATACTGTTGTGTAGAGTAGGCATACAGTAAAGGCTGTCCTTCCTATGTTTCGGCATATCCTTTCTTTTATTGTTGTCGTTGAAGGTAAGCGAAATGCTACGCAGGCAACGGAACAATACAGAGAGCGATATCCTGACAAGAACCCACCTTCCCGATGGATGTTTTCTCGCCGTGTTGCGACGCTTCAGGAAACGGGGAAGTTTCAACCTACGACAACGCAATCGTCGTAGCACTCGGAGAGACGAAGCTGCAGAAGTTACTGTTCTCGCTTTCCTTACTATGAATCCACATGTGACCACAAGGCAGCTTGAACATGAGATTGGCATTCCTAAAACGAGTGTACAGCGTATTCTTACACGTCACCGGTTCCATCCTTACCATGTACACCTAGATCAAGAATTGCATGGGAATGATTTCCAGGTTCGTGTACAGTTCTGTCTGTGGGTACAGTAGCAAATCCTAGCCAGCACGTACTTCTTCTCCAATGTTCTATTTACCGATGAATGTTACTTCTCAAACAAAGGACAGGTAAATAGAAGTAACAACCATTACTGGTGCAACGACAACCCACGATGGCTTAGACAGGTGGAACATCAGCATCAATGGAAAGTTAACGTCTGGTGTGAGATGCTTGGTATTACAATTATTGGCCCTTATTTCATCATTGGTAATCCAAACGGCACAGCGTAATCCAACTTCCTCTGACGAATTCTTCCTCCTCTTCTGGATGAAGTGCCGCTAAGAGCCAGAATGCTTATGTGGTATCAACACGATGGATATCCAGGACATAATGACTTGCTTGCACACCGTGTTCTGGACGGAAGGTATCGTGCCAGATGGATTGGTCGAGGAGGAACAGTTACTTAGCCTGTTAGGTCTCCTGATTTAAATCCTCTGGGCTTTTTCTTTGGGGATACATTAAATACGTTGTCTATCGCGATATTCGAACTCCAGAGGACATGGAGGAAGGTATCGTGCTTGTTTGTAATTCTCTTCGGCAGGCAACATTGGAAGCAGTAAATAATTATTTCATTCAACGAGTGCACCAGAGTATCAGTGTCCAGGATCACCAATTTCAGCGTCTTTGAATGTTCTTCTATTGGGCAATGGTACAGCAGAGTCAAAGTCAGTTTTGTGTTATGTTTTTACTTCGTTTTCATTTGCTTTCTAAAACCTCCTGCAAGTGGACGAGTTTGTGGTCCCAGGCTACACGTAATTAATAAAGTTGTGCTTCAGGGAATGGTACACTGTGATACACTTTTGAATAGGTCTTTAGGAGAGGAAATGAATTACCGAATAAAAAATGCAGGGTGCCATAAAAAAGTCTTTTTTTTTTTTTGGTCATCAATCTACTGACTGGTTTGATGCGGCCCGCCATGAATTCCTTTCCTTTGCTAACCTCTTCATCTCAGAGTAGCACTTGCAACCTACGTCCTCAATTATTTGCTTGACCTATTCCAATCTCTGTCTTCTTCTACAGTTTTTGCCCTCTACAGCTCCCTCAAGTACCACGGAAGTCATACCCTCATGTCTTAGCAGATGTCCTATCATCCTGTCCCTTCTCCTTATCAGTGTTTTACACATATTCCTATTCTCTCAGATTCTGCGTAGAATCTCCTCATTCCTTACCTTATCAGTCCACCTAATTTTCAACATTCGTCTATAGCACCACATCTCAAATGCTTCGATTCTCTTCTGTTCCAGTTTTCCCACAGTCCATGTTTCACTACCATACAATGCTGTACTCCAGACGTACATCCTCAGAAATTTCTTCCTCAAATTAAGGCCAGTATTTGATATTAGTAGACTTCTCTTGGCCAGAAATGCCTTTTTTGCCATAGCGAGTCTGCTTTTGATGTCCTCCTTGCTCCGTCCGTCACTGGTTATTTTACTGCCTAGGTAGCAGAATTCCTTAACTTCATTGACTTCGTGACCATCAATCCAGATGTTAAGTTTCTCGCTGTTCTCATTTCTACTACTTCTCATTACCTTCCTCTTTCTCCGATTTACTCTCAAACCATACTGTGTACTCATTAGACTGTTCATTCCGTTCAGCAGATCATTTAATTCTTCTTCACTTTCACTCAGGATAGCAATGTCATCAGCGAATCGTATCATTGATATCACTTCACCTTGTATTTTAATTCCACTCCTGAACCTTTCTTTTATTTCCATCATTGCTTCCTCGATGTACAGATTGAAGAGTAGGGGCGAAAGGCTACAGCCTTGTCTTACCCTTCTTAATATGAGCACTTCGTTCTTGATCGTCCACTCTTATTATTCCCTCTTGGTTGTTGTACATATTGTATATGACCCGTCTCTCCCTATAGCTTACCCCTACTTTTTTCAGAATCTCGAACAGCTTGCACCATTTTATATTGTCGAACGCTTTTTCCAGGTCGACAAATCCTATGAAAGTGTCTTGATTTTTCTTGAGCCTTGCTTCCATTATTAGCCGTAACGTCAGAATAGCCTCTCTCGTCCCTTTACTTTTCCTAAAGCCAAACTGATTGTCACCTAGCGCATTCTCAATTCTCTTTTCCATTCTTCTGTATGTTATTCTTGTAAGCAGCTTCGATGCATGAGCTGTTAAGCTGATTGTGCGATAATTCTCGCACTTGTCAGCTCTTGCCGTCTTCGGAATTGTGTGGATGATGCTTTTCCGAAAGTCAGATGGTATGTCGCCAGACTCATATATTCTACACACCAACGTGAATAGTCGTTTTGTTGCCACTTCCCCCCAATGATTTTAGAAATTCTAATGGAATGTTATCTATCCCTTCTGCCTTATTTGACCGTAAGTCGTCCAAAGCTCTTTTAAATTCCGTTTCTAATACTGGATCTATCTCTTCTAAATCGACTCCTGTTTCTTCTTCTATCACATCAGACAAATCTTCACCCTCATAGAGGCTTTCAATGTATTCTTTCCACCTATCTGCTCTCTCCTCTGCATTTAACAGTGGAATTCCCGTTGCACTCTTAATGTTACCACCGTTGCTTTTAATGTCACCAAAGGTTGCTTTCATTTTCCTGTTTTCTGAGTCTGTCCTTCACATTTTGCCTGCAGCCATTTCGTCTTAGCTTCCCTGCACTTCCTATTTATTTCATTCCTCAGCGACTTGTATTTCTGTATTCCTGATTTTCCCGGAACATGTTTGTACTTCCTTCTTTCATCAATCAACTGAAGTATTTCTTCTGTTACCCATGGTTTCTTCGCAGCTACCTTCTTTGTACCTATGTTCGCCTTCCCAACTTTTGTGATGGCCCTTTTTAGAGATGTCCATTCCTCTTCAACTCTACCGCCTACTGCGCTATTCCTTATTGCTGTATCTATAGCGTTAGAGAACTTCAAACGTATCTCGTCATTCCTTAGTACTTCCGTATCCCACTTCTTTGCGTATTGATTCTTCCTGACTAATGTCTTGAACTTCAGCCTACTCTTCATCACTACTATATTGTGGTCTGAGTCTATATCTGCTCCTGAGTACGCCTTACAATCCAGTATCCGATTTCAGAATCTCTGTCTGACCATGATTTAATCTAATTGAAATCTTCCCGTATCTCCCGGCCTTTTCCAAGTATACTTCCTCCTCTTGTGATTCTTGAACAGGGTATTCGCTATTACAAGCTGAAACCTGTTACAGAACTCAATTAGTCTTTCTCCTCCTTCATTCCTCGTTCCAAGCCCATATTCTCCTGTAACCTTTTCTTCTACTCCTTCCCCTACAACTACATTCCAGTCGCCCATGACTATTAGATTTTCGTCCACCTTTACAGACTGCATTACCCTTTCAATATCCTCATACACTTTCTCTATCTGTTCATCTTCAGCTTGCGACGTCGGCATGTATACCTGAACTATCGTTGTCGGTTGTGGTCTGCTGTCGATTCTGATTAGAACAACCCGGTCACTGAACTGTTCACAGTAACACACTCTCTGCCCTATCTTCCTATTCATAACGAATCCTACACCTGTTATACCATTTTCTGCTGCTGTTGATATTACCCGATACTCATCTGACCAGAAATCCTTGTCTCCTTCCACTTCACTTCACTGACCCCTACTATATCTAGATTTAGCCTCTGCATTTCCATTTTCAGATTTTCTAGTTTCCCTACCACGTTCAAGATTCTGACATTCCACGCCCCGACTCGTAGAACGTTATCCTTTCGTTGATTATTCAATCTTTTTCTCATGGTAACCTCCCCCTTGGCAGTCGCCTCCCGGAGATCCGAATGGGGGACTATTCCGGAATCTTTTGCCAATGGAAAGATCATCATGACACTTCTTCAGTTACAGGCCACATGTCCTGTGGATACACGTTACGTGTCTTTAATGCAGTGGTTTCATTGCCTTCGGCATCCTCGTTGATCATTGCTGATTCTTCCGCCTTTAGGGGCAATTTCCCACCCCTAGGGCAAGAGAGTGCCCTGAACCTCTATCCGCTCCTCCGCCCTCTTTGACAAGGCCGTTGGCAGAATGAGGCTGACTTCTTACGCCGAAAGTCTTCGGCCGCCAATGCTGATTATTTATCAAAATTTAGGCAGTGGCGGGGATCGAACCCGGGACCGAAGACGTTTTTGATTATGAATCAAAGACGCTACCCCTAGACCACGGGTACCTAAAAAAAAATTAATACCGCCGTTTATGTCTTTGTAAAAAAACGAAGCTACAACGAAGGCAATGAAGCTGATTAATGTCCCCCTGAAGGCTAAAGAACATTTGCTTGAAACATTTCGTAACTTGCATCTGGACAAACAGTTACCTAGGGTGGTCAAGATAAATGGGACACCCTGTATACAGTTCCTAACACAAGCGAAACATTGCAGATCCTAAGTCGCTGCTGCAGCGTTCGTAGAACTAGACCGCGGCCAGGCGCTTATGTTCTCTTCGTGTAGATGGCCCTACTATCTCGTTGTGGTCCTGGAGAGGGGTCGGTCAGCGTTTCATTGGCTGTCGTCGTCTCACAGCCCTCTCTGCTCTAACGTTCTTGCCCGTCGTGCCTGCGCCTGACTTTACGTCGTGACAGGGACAGTCCAACAAAATGTAGACTACTGTCAATCGTGCGCCGCAGGGACACTGGATGAGGTCCTTGAGGCGTGGGAGGTGACCGCGTGTCAGCCAAGTACGCTCGATGTGGAACCAGCACAGGGCAATGGAGTCCCTGCGAGTGCATCACATGAATGATCTCGATACATTCCTTGTCTTCTTGATAACACGTAGTTTATTTGGTGTACTTAGGGTGTGAAATTCGGTGTTCCAGATCCCGAAAACTTTATGGCGCAACGCAATCGGAGATCAGCCTCCAGTATGCCGGTCTCCAGGGTCGTTTCACTGGCAGTCTCTTTGGCCAGCATGTCCGGGAATCCGATATGTAATGGGGTCTAGATGAAGGCTGCTAACGTCCACCTGGATAGTTACTACTAAAGGATGGCGAGGGAAGTACTGGTCGGGAGCTTCTATGTTGCTTAAGGAGTCACTACAGACGAGGAAGGAGTCATCAGTGCGGGAGCGAATATGGTCAAAAGCGTAAGAGATGGCTACCAATTATGCCGTGAAAACACCGCAGCCATCCGGCAAGAAGCGCTGTTCAGTATGTCTGGTGTGAGCATGCGCGAAGCCAACGTGACCGTCTACCATCGACCCATCGGTGTAGACTATTTCTGAGCATCGCCGAGAATAGAGGTAAATTGCGGGCAGCGGGCCTCAGGAGGAAGTGAGCCTTTTGGGCCTTTGGACGTACTGCAGAAGATTGAGACACCTCGTCAGCGAGTCGTGACGGTACGGCCGTTGGTTGGCTGTTGTGACGTCAGTAGTGGGGCAATCAAGGTGCTGTCCACCCAGATGTTTTGCAATATCCCAGTACAACTAGCACAGCACTCTGAAAGATAACCCCTGGTTCTTTGAGGTGGAAACTACCGACTGTGATCCAGGATGATGCTTGTTGTTAAGAGTAGGCCCTGATTAGCCACTACAGATTCAGCAAGAGTGAACAGATGTTCAGGATTCAGGAGGCTTGTTGGAGCGAAGACTGCAGCTTGCAGATCATCCACGATGACCCAGCAGAGGAGGAGGGCTTGCTGCTCACCAGTCTGCAGTGTTCCGTAGCCAGAGTGGCAGGCCACGGTTGTGGTGTGCTTCAAATTGACTGGCTCTGGGTGTTGGAGTTAGCAAGCCAGTAGCAGGCTGGCCACCAGCGATCACTATGTCGTGGTTTCAGTGAAACTCCATTGACTCGCGCTATCCGTGGTTCTAATGACGTAAACAGAATGTCAGCACAAGTGAATGTTTTCTGGAACTCGAAATGCCTCTTTATTTAATGGGTTGAGCCTATCCCTATGACGTTCTGGCTCTGCATGTATGAGCACTTTTGTCCTCATTTATCGGATCCACCAGCTCTCCTTTCCTCGCTATGGCAACTTGAATAATGTTTCTGGCTGCTGGAGCTCGGTTCTTTCTGTCTGCTTTTGAGTTTATAGTGGCGCTCGGTCGGTTAAATTACAGAGTGTTACCTCACAGTGTCTTGTTAAGTGGAAAGAAATGCTTGGGTTTGTGTCTGTCCCCTTCTGAAGCCTGCAGCATTAGTGGCACACCAGCCCAGTGCAAACGTACTCTGTTCCGAGCTCGGCCAGAAGAACTTTAAAAAATTCTAAATCTGTAGAAAAAGTTACTCTTTTACACATCAATATCATCAATATTTACGCCACATAAATTTCACCTCATTAGCCCATTGTTTTGCATTACCGATAAAATAAAGTTGGGGGAGAGCTAATAAAATGAAACAGAGTGGTAAAAATTAGGAATAAGGGAAATAAGTGGCAAAAGTTTTTCAGATTTTTTTGTGATACAGCAAAGAATTTGTCAACCTGCTTGTAGATGGCGCGCTTTGTATGACAGCTGTCAGACAACAAGAAAAATAGGGAAACCAGCAAAAGAAAATATTTTCCCTATTTGTGTGTGACAAACGGGAAATTAATAGAAATAAAGATCTTTTGCTACATGCATTTTTATGTGCGAATTTCGTAAGGACTGTGTGATGTGTGCTATTCCATTGTTGCGGACGTACCTAATGGCAAAGGTACAATAATGGTTGGTGCGGATTGGAAAATCGATTTTCTGAGAAGAGGCTACTACGTGAAGAGATATATACATTCAAGTGCAAACACTTCTACACTTACAAGGGTCTTTCAATAAGTATTGCCCCACATCTCTTAAAAAAAAGAAGCCATTAAAACACATAGATAAACGTCCTTGTTGGTGCTTCACATTTGATGTTTGTTATGTGCACAGGTGAAGTTTCGAACCGTTCTGGCAGATGGCAGAGCCGCAGTACAGCGTCAAAATGCCGTCTACATACGACTCACGTTACAAGCAGCGTGCTATTATTGAATCCCTGTGTGCAGAAAAGAAACCGTGGTGAACATCGATAAACGTTTTTATGCAGCTTATGGTGATGCTGCAGTTGATAGGAGTACAGTTGGGCGATGGGTAAACAAAGTCACAGCCTGAGGAATCGCAGAAACAGAGCTCCATGCTCAGCAACGCTCTGGACATCCTGTCACAGCCACTGCCCCAGACATGCCAAATCGTCTGGATGCCATTATTGGTGCCGACCGGTGCATCAAAACTCGACAGTTGGCTTTACAGTTGCCGGTCAGCATTCAAAGTGCGTCTGCAATGATCGAGTCTCTCGAACATTCAAAGAGGTGTTCGCGATGGGTTCCATGAAACCTCACGGCGGACCACAAGATTCAAAGAAAGGCAATTTCATCTGAACTATTGGAGCTTAAAGATTCTCTATGGGGAACACGTTTTGAAGATGATGAGATTGTCAGTAATGAAGTGAAGACATGGCGACGCCTACAGGACAAGAGCTTTTACCAGCAAGGAATACATGCTCTTCCACAACGTTGGCGTACGGCCATAGAAAGCGATGGAAACTACGTAGAGAAATAGGATACAGACAAGACATGTTGATGTATATTGTCACAAAATTCTGGCTCTTAACAAATAAATATGTTCTGAGAACAAACGCCGGCCGGGGTGGCCGAGCGGTTGTAGGCGCTTCAGTCTGGAACCGCGCGACCGCTACGGTCGCTGGTTCGAATCCTGCCTCGGGAATGGATGTGTGTGATGTCCTTAGGTTAGTTAGGTTTAAGTAGTTCTAAGTTCTAGGGAACTGAGAACCAGAGATGTTAAGTCCCATAGAGCTCAGAACCATTTGAACCACCTGAGAACAAACTGGGGCACTACTTATTGATCGACCTTAAAACATCTACTTCTATACTCTTAAAATTACTGTGAAGTGCATCACAGAGCGAAGTCCCATTTCATTTGTTACGTTACCAGATGCCAAGTTTGTCTTATTTGCAAATGATACAAATATTGCAATAAATAGGATATCAAAAATTAATTTTAGATAGGGCAGTTAATGAAATTGTTCCTCACATTAATAAGTGGTTCATAGCCAATTCACTGTCATTAAACCATGAAAAGACCCACTATATGCAGTTCTGAACTTCCAAGAGATTTCCTTCTAGCGTGTGTGTAAAATATGATATGAAATTAGGAGTTGAAAGTGTAAAATTCTTGGGATTACAATTTGATAATAAATTCAGTTGGGAGCGACGTACTAACAAACTGCTAAAGCGCCTAAACACGTCTGTGTTTGGAATGCGAGTGATGTCAGACATAGGAGATATAAAAAAACTGAAATATTTTGCTTATTTTCACTCCATTATGTCATATGGTATGATATTTTGGGTAACTCTACAAACCGAGAAAAATTTTTAGAGTACAGACGCGTATAATAAGAGTCAAGTGTAGTGTAAATCCAAGAACATCACGTCGAGACCTATTCAAAGAATTGGGCATACTAACCACAGCTTCTCAGTATATTTATACCTTGATGAAGTTTGTTGTAAACAGTCCATATCTTTTTCCAACTAACTGCTTAGTGCACAGGATCAAAACTAGGAATAAGACAATATACACAAAGGTTTAAAATCACTTACTCTTGCCCAGAAAGGAGTCCAGTATTCAGCAACGCATATCTTCAATAAGTTAACAGCAACCATTGAGAGTTTAGTTTCAGACAAGGCACAATTTAAAGATAATTTAAAAGAATTTTTGGTGGCCAACTCCTCCTATTCCATCCATGAATTTCTCAACTAGTGCAGTAGACCATTTTATTGAAAATTTATTATACTTTAATTTTTGATAATACTTGGTGGTAACAGCCAAGTAACTACTTACTGTGTGAATGATGGATGGATGGAAAGCAGATGTAAATCTTAAGTCTGTAAATAGTGAAGTTCAATTTTAAATCTTGCACATAATTTGACTGTTCTTAACTGAGGATCATTGAAATGAATAATTTACTTTAATTTTTGACAATACTTGGTTGTAATAGCCAAGTAACTAGCTACTGTATGAATGATGGATTTAATGAAAGCAGATGTAAGTATTAGACCTGTAAATATTACAAGTTTAATTTTAATTCATGTACATATTGTTACTGTTTATTGACTGAGGATCATTAAAATTAATGAAACTAAAGTTTTTTAATTACATTTTTGTAATGTGTTTATCTGACTTGTTCCACACCCAAGAGGATCCCCTCTTTTGTGGGTCTATGGAATGAATAACTAAACTAATGTAATCTAATTACTTACTTATTAGGGCTTCTCCCTGCTCCATCCGTGCGAGGAGTTCGGTAATAATGAGTTGTTTGATGCCTCAGAACGCGCCTTAATTACTCTAATATTGTCTCAAAGCGACACGTAGGGGTAAGCTACTTTTCTCTGGATAATCGGTGGCCGTCTTCAAGCATCCGTAAGCCTGGTTCTTCCAGCGTCTCTGTGACTACGCTCAGGTGACAAAAGTCGCGGGACAGCGACATGCACGAATACAGACGGCAATGGCATCCTCTACACGAGGTATAAAAGGGCAGTCATGGTTGAGCAGTCATTTGTGTTTAGCGGATTCATGTGGAAAAGTTTCCGACGTGATTATGGCCGCATGACAAAAATTAACACATTTGAAAAAGGTAGTTGGAGTTAGACGCATTGGACACTCCATATCGGACATCATCAGGAAATTCAGAAATCCGAGATTCACAGTGTCAAGAATGTGCCGGGAACATCAGATTTCAGACATTACCTCTCACCAAGGAGAACGCAGTGGCCGTCGGCCTTCACTTACTGACCGGCAGCAGTGGCCTTTGTTTCAAGTTGTCAGTAGTTACAGAAAAGAAGTTGCCTGAAGTAAACGCAGAAATCACTGTTGGACATACGACTAACGTACCCTTTAAGAAAGTGATGCAAAATTTTGCGTTAATGGACTATAGCAGCAGACGACCGACGCGGGTAGCCTTTCTAACAGCACGCGGTCGCCTACAGCTCTTCTCCTGGGTGCGTGACCATATCGGATGAACCCTAGACGGCTGTAAAACTGTGGCCTGGCCAGATGAGTTCCGATTTGAGTTGGTAAGAGCTGATGATTGGATTAGGGTGTAGCGCAGAGTCCTCTGGTGCATCTGAACCAATGGAAATGAAATGAAATGAGCGTATGGCATCGTTGGCCGGGAGGCCCCTATTCGGGAAAGTTCGGCCGCCAAGTCTTATTTCAGTCGACGCCACATTGGGCGATTTGCACGACGGTAATGAGGATGAAATGATGATCAGGACAACACAACACCCAGTCGCCGAGAGGAGAAAATCTCCTACCCGGCCGGGAATCGAACCCGGGCCTGCTTGCATGGGAGGCGACCACGTCACCACCCTGCTAAGCAAGCGGACAACTGAACCGATAATTGAGCGTAAATGGCTAAGTTTGGCTATTTGGATACCATCTGCAGCCGTTCATAGACAAAATGTTCCCAAACAATGATGGAATTTTTATAGGTGACAATGCGCCATGCCACCGGCCCACAGTTGTTCGAGATTGCTTTAAGGCACATTCTGAGACTTCGAGCGAATGATTTGGCCACCCAGATCGCCCGACATTTATCCTGTCGAACATTTATGGGACTTAATCGAAAGGTCAGTTCGTACACCGGCAACGCTCTCGCAAATATGGACTGCTATAGAGGAAGCATGGCTCAATATTTCTGCAGCCGACTTACAGCAAGTTGTTGAGTCCATGTCACGTCAAGTTTCTGAAGTACGCTGGTCCGACTCGATATTAGGAGGTACCCAATGACTTTAGTAAACACAGTGTGTATTCTAGGATGGGTCGGACGAGTGCTTTGCAAGTAATCTACGTAGGTTTCCCACTATCTACCCAGTGAATGGAAGACTACGACATACTTCAGCTACAAACGACAAAGTGACATCAGTGAACTGGTTGTTTCTGATGGGGCTCACTGATACTGTGCCTCAGGATAACACGTTTTTTAGTTTTTCCAAGAGCACAACTGTACATTTATGAACATTAAAAGCGACTTGGCGTTTTTTGTACCACACTGATAATGGCATCGAGATCTTAAGAAATACTTACGCAGGTTTTTCATACAGCATTTCTTCATAGAAAACTGCATATCCACAACAATGAACACGTAAAAATATGCTTTTTATGTTGGTAGGAATTTAAGCTTTTGGTCTTGCGACGTAACATTACTTGCTCTTGAGTGGACTTATCTTTGTTGGCATCACCTCGTAACCATCCTACGAGCACAGATTTGAGTGGTTAAGGTACTGACCATGGAACGTTACAATTTCTGGCGATCCACATCCCGGTTAGTGTTAGTCTTAGGCACGTCACCTGATGACTAAAATATGCAGCGGCTCCGTCATGCTAGCAGAACATAACTACACTCGTAGCCAAAGGAACCTCTCCCAATAATACTGGAATCTCGTTTTCAAGAAATTCTGGATAATACAAACCTGTAAGACGATGTGGGAACGCAGCAGACCCAGTGAAATGAATTTCATACCATATCACACATTACAGACAAGTGTTCAGGGAAACCTTTCTCTACAGAAGCACGTAGATCCGTCGGTTTAGGGACGTGAGATGTGAGTGTTAGGATATCGTCAAGAATAGAACTGATTTCATCTTCAAACAGATCTAATGACAGTATTTCACGAATTCAGCCAGACAAAGTTCCATCTCTTTGACAAATGCCTTAAATCTGTTGGAAATCAGAAGGCGGACATGCATATGTAATGTACGCTGTATTCTTGCACGTGGAACACCAACCAATGGAGATATTTTGCGTATGTTTGTAGAATGACTACGTTGCCGCAACTATATAATGCCTTCTACTTTAGCCACAGTAAATTACTTTTAATCTAAATCTGAGAAAAATATCCTAGGAAAATCACTCCGGAGCACGTTTGTTAAAATACACAGCCGCAAAAAATAAAAACACCAAAAATGATTAATGTAGACTAATAAAATTTCGGGAATACGTTGGTCTAGGTAGCACATTTAAGTGATTAATATTGCAAGATCACAAGTTAATGGAAATGTGACATAAGCCACTGCAAACTTGAAGTACTGACACGTTAATAACCGAGAGACTGTTGAATGCAAGCTTATAAACGTGCATGTGCAGGAGCCGGATGTTAATTTGTGGGATCTATTTCCATGCCTGTTGCTCTTGGCCGGTCAATACCTGACGGTGAAAGCTGTTAGTGGATGACGTTAGAGTTGTTGTCCAGTGATGTCTAATACTTATTGATTCACGACAGATCTGGTCATCTAGCAGGACGAGGCTCTCTGTAGAGCACGTTGGGTTATAACAGCAGTATCTGAGCGAGGTTATCAACACCGCCTGGAAGCTGTTCATGAGTGGTAGCACGGCAGGTCGGATCACCATACCGACGTACAGATTAGCAGTCAGGGTGCCTTGGATAGCAACGAGAGTGCTCCTCCTGCCATACAAAATCACATCCAAGACCGTAACTCCAGGTGTAGGTCCAGTGTGTCTACTAAGCTGAGAGACTGAGTGCAGGCCCTCAGCTCCTCCTTCTAACCAACACAAGGCCATTACTGGCACCGAGTGAGAACCAGGCTTCATCAGAAAATGTCACACAGACCTCTAACCTGTAAGCTGTAAGCTGCCCTCCAATGAGCTCTCGCTTAACACTACCTGGAGACACAAATGGCGATGGTTTGGGGTCACTGCGCGGGGTAGCCGTGCGGTCTGTTGCGCCTTGTCACAGATCGCCTCCAACCCCCCCCCCCCCCCCACCCCGTCGGAGCGTCGATTCATCCCTCGGGCATGGGTGTGTGTGCTGTTCTCCGCATCAGTTAGTTTAAGTTACACTCATGCTCATAAATCAAGGATAATGCTGATACATGGTGAAACAACGCTCTGGTGGCCGGTTTGTGGGTTTAAATCACCTCGGAGTATGACCATGATGTGCATTTGACCTGCGTTCGTCGCTCGGTGGCGCTGGCAGTAGTTCACATACGCACAGGTGTGTTGGTGCATGTCAGAGTACGGTGCAGTGAGTAAGTGTGCAGACGTTTTCAGACGTACTAATGGTGACTGTGTGTTGAAAATGGCTCAAAGAAAACATAGTGATGACGTTACGAGGGGTAGAATACTAGGGCGACTGGAGGCTGGTCAAACAGAGCACGTTGTAGCACAAGCCCTTCGTGTGCCAGAAAGTGTGATCTCAGGATAATGGCAATGATTCCAGCAGACAGGAAACGTGTCCTGGCACTACAGTACGGGACGTCCACAGTGTACAACACCACAAGAAGACCGATATCTCACCATCAGTGCTCGGAGACGGCCACGGAGTACTGCAGGTAGCCTTGCTCGGGACCTTATCGTAGCCACTGGAACAGTTGTCTCCAGACGCACTGACTACAGACGACTGAACAGACATAGTTTATTCGCCCAGAGACCTGCAAGGTGCATTCCACTGACCCCCTGGTCACAGAAGAACCCGTAAAGCCCGGTGTCAAGAACACAGTACATGGTATTTGGAATAATCGTCCAAGTTATGTTCACGGACGAGTTCAGGTATAGTCTGAACAGTGATTCTCCCCGGGTTTTCATCTGGCGTGAACCAGGAACGAGATACCAACCCCTTAATGTCCTTGAAAGGGGCCTGTATAGAGGTCGTGGTTTCATGGTGTGGTGTGGGATTATGATTGGTGCACGTACACCCCTGTATGACTTTGACAGATGAACTGTAACAGGTCAGGTGTATCGGGACGTCATTTTGCACCAGTATATACACCTTTTCAAGTGTGCAGTGGGTCTCATCTTCCTCCTGATGGATGATAACGCACGGCCCCACCGAGCTGCCATCTTGAAGGAGTACCTTGGAACACAATATATCAGGCGAATGGGGTGGCCTGCCTGTTCTCCAGACCTAAAAACCATCGAGCACGTCTGAGATGTTCTCGGTCGACGTATCGCTGCACGTTTTCAAACCCCTACGACACTTCAGGAGCTCCGACAGGCACTGTGCCAGAATGGGATGCTATACCCCAGCAGCTGCTCGACCACCTGATCCAGAGTATGCCAAGCCATCGTGCGGTATGTGTACGTGTGCATGGTGATCATATCCCATACTGATGTCGGGGTACATACGCAGGAAATAGTGGCGTTTTGTAGCACGTGTGTTTCGGGACGGTTTTCGCAACTTATCGCCAATACCGTGGAATACAGATCTGTTTCGTGTGTGTTCCCTATGTACCTGTGCTATTAGTGCCGGTTTTGTGTAGTGCCACGTTGTGCAATTATCCTTAATTTATGAACGTGGGTGTAGATTAAATAGTATTTAAGCTTAGGGACCGATGACCTCATAGTTTGGTCCCACAGAACTTACCACAAATTTCCAAATTTGGGGTCGGTAGAACGCACGCTACAAGGTATGTGGCCTGGTGTTGTCTTTGAAGTACCCGTTTGGAAATAGTTCTCTGTGTCACTATGGTGCCGATTACTGGTCAAATTCCGGTTACAGATGGATTACGATGCTCCAGAGCCATTCGCCGGATAGGACGGTCTTCCCTCTCCATAATGCCTGGTGGCCATCCTAATTCCGGTCCTCTTGCTACTGTACATTCGTGTGACCACAGCTTCCAGCAATCATGTACTGTGGCTACATCCCTGCCAAGTCTCTCTGCAGTGTTGCAGGAGTCACATGCAACTTCTCGTAGCCGTATTACACAACCTCGTTCAAACTGAATGAATATAATGGCGCCTTTGTCACCTAACGGCGTTCTTGACTAACAGCAGGTCACCATGTCCATTCTCAAAGGTAATTGACGTTCACGACCGTTACAGCGTGTATGTACAGTAAACCTAATTTGCATCCTCATAGTGGTGCTACTAGAGTTCCTCTTACGCGAGTGGTGAAAAATCTGGGTAGACATCACGTTTCAGATGTAGAAAAACCCCAACCAACTTTCCTTTATAATGGACGATTCCTTCTGGTGTTGAAATTTTCTTTCCGTAAGTGTATTTGTAAAAGTTGTTTGATGTTCATTGGCTCCACACAGCAGTATTGTTTATTCCGTTGCAAATACCTTACATCAGAGCTGTGTTATATTTCAGAAGCTTACCCAAGGGTTTCATCTAAACACAAATTATTTTCATTGATTTCAGAAGAGTAGTAAAGCTGTAGCAACTCCGTCACAGTGTTGACCCTGAACTATCATGATGCTATACACGCACTCATGCCAGTTTCCTGTATTCTGGAGCTATCATGTCACAACCCAATATAGTGTAATCCAAGATTGCGTTGGTGAGAAATTAAGAAACGATGGCTCTAGCTAATTTATGTTAACATGAAATAAAAAGTCCAAGAGGGAAGAACTACGCTAGCCATGCTTTCCAACCTTTCTCACATCAAAACCAAATATTGCAGCGCACATTAAGTCTATGATGTTTCCACACCTAAAGTGAATATCAAAAACACGTTAAGATATTGACAATTCTGATGTAACTTACAGTATTTCCATGGCCAAAAGCATCTGTCTTATTTTTAATATATTCGTAAAGGTCAGCAGCAACGCACACATTGTTTATTTCAGTGTTATTTCCACATCTAAAATGTCAGTCACAAATATGTGAAGCATTGACAACACTTGTGCGACTTACGGTACTCATAGGACTAAAATGTCTGTCAGTATGCGTAAAAATGTTGACAGTGCTGCTGTAGCTTACCGTCTTTCATCACATTTATCTTCTGTATTATTTACGAAGATAGTTAAGCTGTGGAGGAGTGCAGTTGTCGTTCACCTTACAGGTTACGTTGCGCCTGACAAGGAGAAAACTTCGAACATTCTACCACGTCTGGTGCGAGGGACAATATGATTAAATGTTTCCAGACCTGAAGTGTTCGTACTATTGTTCGATGTCACTACAAAACACTTGTTCGCTAAGTTATTGTGTCAGCTACTGGAAGAGTGCAATTATTGTGTAACTTATTTGTTAAGACATACGTGACGCTTGAAACATGGTTGTGCCTCCCTCCGTAAGTGCCACAATGCCACTTCTACTTATAAATTGTCTGTATGTATTTTATATAGCAGTATGAAGTACAGAGAGCTAAATTAACATGCTGAAGAGGCGGTGCTGTAAAAGTTGAGAGTTGCTCTTAGACTTAAGTTAATCTATAATTGCGTAGGCTTCCACGGCCAGAGTCAGTTTTCTGGGTTTGGTACCGCGTCATAATGTAAAAACTACTGCTGCTATAGAAAAGCCAACGTTTCGGCTACGATTGCAGTGGCCTTCTTCTGAGTCTAATGGTGCGTTCTAGCTGTGCAGTGTCCCTTATATTTTGTTGTTAGTGTTCACTGCACATGCCATTACGTCATAATTTTAAAAGGTAGTTAGTTTATTGGTCACTTAAGGAAGGAGGAGAGGGAACTTCACTTTAATAGGTTATTGCGGTGGAGGGAGAACGTGACCTCTGTTGTCTATTGGCTCTCGTGTTACGTACCATGGTTGGTGGCCACCGTCGAATGAGAAGTTTGCTGCTGTTTACCAACTGCTGGACGTCGGCAGTTACTCGCCGGTAGTGCTCGTGCCTCGTGTTGACAGTGCGGTCTGTTGGGCTCTGATTGCTGACAGCCAAGATGGGGCAAGCCTGAGTCCTTCCTCCCTGTTCATGTTGTTAGGGTGTTTAAGTATTTCGATAGCCTCTCTGATTTTGCGTTTCGTCATTATTGGCTGCTTGGCTAACACACAGGCTTCGTTATATTTTATTTCTTTTCCGCAGTCATGGTTATGTTCTGCCACTGCGGATTTTTTGTGTTGCCCTAGACGAATATAACGCCCGTGCTCCCGAATGCGCGTTGTTATTGGCCTGCCAGTCTCGCCGGTGTATGCCTCTCCACATTCGCATTCCACCTTGTAAACGCCTGCAGTGTGTAATGCATCCACCTTGTCCTTGGTGGAGCCTAGCACGTCCTGGATCCTACGTCCACTATAGAAGACAGGCTGCACCCCAACGCGGCGAAGGTGTTTGCCTATTCTGTCAGTGACGTTTTTCACATAGGGTAAGCGTACTGTTGGCTGCAGTTTGTCTGTTTCCTGCTTATCTTTCTTGCTTGTGTTCGTCGACAAGGCTGTGTTTATCGACTTATGGCTGTAGCTATTGGCTAAAAACGTTGTGCGTAACCTTTTAAGCTCAGGTGTGATGCTTTGAGCATCACTTAGGCGCTGCACACGGATTGCCAAAGAGCGGATGACAGTTCTTCTGCGCTGGGTGGTGGTAGGATTGGGCGTGCAGTATGTGTCAGTATGTGTAGGCTTACGATATACTCTGTGCCCCAGTGCATGCGCAGTGAACACTAACTACAAAACATAAAGGACACTGCACAGCTAGAACGCACCATTAGACTCAGAAGAAGGCCACTGCAATCGTTGCCGAAACGTTGGCTTTTCTATAGCAGCAGTAGTTTTTACATTATGACGCGGTACCAAACCCAGAACACTTTTGTGTCAAGTTAATCTTTTGTTGATGATACAAATACGAACCACCATCACCTGATGAAGCACCATTTTAGGGTAAGAAGATAACCCATCATGTTCTATACTACAAAAACATAATTTTTAATCCTAATACCTATAGCACGTTTATCCACCGACGTCATATTTTCCAACATTTAAGCACAACAAACTGTACTGAAATGGTGCGTCTTGGTGAGATCTGTAATGGATTTTATGTTCTAAAATGCATATGTTCCTAATGTTAGCAAGTATAGCTTAGAAATGAGCGAAATACAATATGTTAGCTTCCTAAACACCACTCAGTTAAAGGCAACAATGGAGAAAGGTCCAAACAGAACCTTGATAACGAGCAAAAATTTAGATATTTGCATCAAAATGGAATTATCCGTAGTATTTAACAAAATACGTAACGATGTATTCAGAAAAGACTTCCTAACGTTGAATTCTATATGCGGCGTTAAAAGTTCTCTTTTTTAGAGATGAAATTCTCGTAATTTCTTGTTAGATTGTACTTCCTATCCTCTCTACTTCCGATATTGTAAGTTACGTTGCTGCCTGCACAGCAACAGTCGCCTACTGCTTTTAGTGTCATGTTTCCTAACCTAACTATATCAGTCCCCTGATTTAATACGACTATAGACGATTACCTTTCTTCTACTTTGGTTGATGTTCATCTTATATCCCCTTTTCAATATATTATCCATTCGGTTCATCTTCGTCCCATTACGCTACCGTCTGTGACACAATGCAAGTATTGTTATGAAAGACTGAATACTGCACCCTTTGACTCTTTTAGCTGTAGTCTGGATTCTGTAAAAGTTGTAGATAACCCTTCGTTCTCGGCATTTATGTGTGCAATCATCAGATTTCAAAAAGTCTTTTCCAGTGAGCATTGTGGAAAGCTTTCTTTACGCTTTCTGAAAGCGTTTGACGTGGCTAATATACCTAATCCATCCAATTTTCCATAAATCTAAAAGGAAATATGGAAAAAGAAATACAGAGAACTTAAAACTCTGTGTGAAGCGAGCACATGATTGAGCATAGGGGTTAGATTTAACACTACAAATGAAGGCAGTCTATGCTTACGGATAGCAGAGAACAACACCGAATAAATTGTCAGTAATCATTATGAACAATATGATAAAAAATTAATTATGAGCCTTTAAAAATGAAATGTTAAATTACGTTTAGTTTACAATATTTAAAAATGTATTAGTAAATTGCAATGTTGCAGGAACAGTTAGTGTGCTGACACCAAAAAAAAACTGTGAACCGATATGGTTAGTTTGGTACTGTGGCGGACTCGTTAGAACTAAAAGTCTTATTATATTTAAAAGAATAGTTGTGAACTTTCTACTATTTATTGGTTGTTTAAGAAAAATGGATTGATTTGGACAGCTTTTACAGTTTCTTATGTTGGCCATTAGTAATTCATGAATAAAAGGAGGCTGCTACAAATGTTTATGTTTCAGTAGTTTACAAGCAGTAGATAGTAATGAACAATGAAGTAACTAATAATTCTTAGCTTACACTACTGAACAACATGAATGCCACATATTATGAGAAAAATACTGATTAATAATTGTGTTTATGGGCACTATGTAAAAATTACAACAGCATACCTTTTCCGAGAGATTAACAGAAAAGGGAACGTTAGAAAATGAAGCTGGCCATTATAAAAGACAAATATATTATGGTTTGTAGATAAATACAGTTTCGGTATATATGTAATGTAGTAAAAATATGCAATGTGATAACGTTGATGAAGTGTCTGGTGTCAGTACAATGCTTAAGCAGTTACAATACTACATGATGTAACAATTACTCAAATTTAACCAGCATTTCATCTCGTCCTTGTTCTGACAATCTGTGATGAAATGGAGGGGCATGCGTCACGATGAGATTTAAGGTTCCGTCGACACCAAGGTCATTAGAGATGTGTCACGTAAGTGTATGAATGTCATTAGCGTTTCCTCAAATTCAGTTTGCGATTTGTGAGTTGGCAAAGCATATTTAGCGTGGACAATCTGTGTGAAGGAGAGTCCTAGAGTTGACAGGGAGTTAGATGCAAGCATATGCAACTAACGGCAATAGTATGAAACAAAGTAGCATGAGGTCGCATGCTACGAAGGATGCTGTCACTTAGCGACGAAAATGTGAAGTAGTTTATTTTATTCTGTTCTGTGTACTAACGATATATTAAATGTGTTAGTTGTTAAAATGTTTGATAATGAGCTTTTGTTAAAATGTTTGATAATGAGCTTTTGTTAAATATAAAACAAAGAAACTGAATAATATTGTAAAATTCCTTATGTGTTTAACGTGTGAAAAATGGCTAGGATTAATTTGCTGTGACGTATGTTGAGGAAGTACTGTGGGGCAAAGGATACAATGCGATCCCGAGTGCTACATTAGTCTTAGAGCAGCGGAATCGTTATGATGTCTGTCTTTAATAATCATAGTGGACAGTTGCTTTTGTAAACGTGAACGAGGAGAAATTTTAGTGGCTGTATTAATAATGCTACTTGTGAATAAGGTACACGTCACTGAAGTGGATTAATCGTGGCTCTGTTTCTGCATATAAAGAAAAGCTAGTATTGATACGGTCCTATGAATATGGAAAGGTTCTTAATGTATGATGGCTGGTGTTTCATACTAAGTATCCAGCAGCTTTTAATGAGGTACAAGCTATCTTGAAGACTCTTAGGTATAATTGGTGCAGCTGTTTGAAAATTTAATTAATATTTCCAACAGAGATCGATGCAGTGCTCACTGTATCAACTGAACATTTAAGTATTTTTGTTCTAAGTTTTATTAGAATTTGTGAACAAGTCGTGCAGCATCCTTTACTGAAAGTTAAGCTGTGGGCCAATCTCCCTTCAGTGTGATATGTGAAGTTTTTGAGTAACTATTTCGTTATCACCAAGATAGTGTTTTACCTGTTTATTCACAAAGTGCGCATGATTCCGAGTTCGTTTCCTTCGAATAATGTGATTCCATATTCAACGATTGTTAAAGCAAATTTGTACTATGAGGAAGCAATTTCCAACATCAAAAGATGGCACAAATCATAAGGGGAAATATCTAGCTCTCTGTATTTAAAATATCATTTAGCTAGAAATTACGCCATGACGTTGACGTTAAGAGGTAAAATGAGAAAATCTCTATTATAAAGGGTAGGCACTGTGATGGTAAGAAAGTTGAAACAGTATATTCGTTTTGCGCGTGACGAAGTGCAAGTGATCTTGAAATACTATGGCAGTTTGTTAGAATTACGTTCGGCCAGTTAACTAGTTTCGTATCATTACTATGAAGTCAAGCTTTGCTTACTTTTACACTCTATAGTACCTGATGAATAAACGCGTTGCGAGTTTCTGATTAAAATACCAGTCACAACAGCACACCTCAAGTTTGCAGCCCAGTGCAGGTTAGCTGTCTGATTAACATCTGAATATTAATTACTTGAAGCATTTTTCATGTGACGACAGTTTCTGTTCTTGAGCGCATGCAAGTTCAGGTATTTTATGCTTAAACTGTTTTATGGGATCTGTTAAGGACCTTCCAACAGTCAGCTCAAAATGACAAAATAATGGACAACACAAGTTGTATATCTTCCTCTATGCAATGAAGAATTCCCATTAATTATGTTTATTTGTATGAACAGTCGTGTAAAGAACTGTACTATGATAAAAAGTTTTACTGAGAAATTACTGCATGAGATCACTAGTGCTCCATAGACCAATTATAAAAGGTCAAACGCAAGCCATTTCTAATTGGGAAAGGACTATTTACTTGAAAAGGAATGATAGTATCGCAACAGCTGAGGTCATTGCCACGCAGATATCTGAATCCCTAATTCATCAAGTGGACCTCACTGCGGAAGGAAGATAAGTTAATTTTTACAGTGCTGATTCAGGTGAAGAACTGAACCCCAGAAGGAAGAATGAATGTGGAAAACTGGTTTTCACCCCAAGGCCAGGAAGATTTCTCAAAAGATTTTGCCTAAAAAACAGATTTGCAATAACGAAACCGATGAAATCTCAACTGGAAGAGGCTAATGTGAATGCATCTGAACGCACTGTTCGCAGAAAGTTCAAGAATATTATTTTCACGGCCTGTCCACCCGACAGAAAACCAAAATTAACAGCGAGAATGAAAGCAAAGCACCTGAAGTTGGCTAGACAGTAGTGTGATAAGGATGTGGACTTCTGGAGATCGGTAATTTAACTTTAAAATTATTATTTACGATGTGATATAAAAAATGTACATTTATTCATAGCATATAAATTATGTTTCTTGATGTTTACATGTATGCTTCAGCAATGGAAGCACGTTTGAAATTTTAATTAATAAATCTCAGTACGTGACAGGAGAAAAATTTCATCCCGACTGCGTTATTCAGACCGTAAAACAGGCAACTAAGGTATTTATTTGGTCTGTCATCTGTGGCAAGGAACAGGACTTCTTTAGGTGGTTAGAGACATAATGTGGCAAGACCGGTAAAAGGAAGTCCTGCAAAACAGGTTAATACCACAGGTCAGAGAATGGTTCCCATTTATTTTTTTGCAGGTAGGAGCTCCCTGTCACACAGCCAGGTCAGTTTAATCCTTTCTGAAGGAACATCCCTCTGTTATCCTGGCCAGGTAACAGTCACGACATGAACCCCATAGAAAATGTATGGGAACTAATTAAGAAGGAGGTGGCAAGAGATGTCATCACAACAAAAACACAACTCTTAGAGAAGATCATCCATGTGTGGTATCATCATCCACAAATGCAGGACGCAGTAGAGTCCTGCATCGACAACATGCCACGTCGTATTAAGGTGGCCCAACAAGATATTAAAACTAATGTTTTCACTTCCGCAATTTTTTAATTTTTTTTGTAATTATTGAAATAAAATATTTTCAAGAAATACTGCGTTTTATTTATTTGTTGTATCACCTTAGTTATGAAGTAGACTACACATAATTATTTCATAATAATTTATGTATTAAAAAACAAATTTCGTTAGACATAAATCAAAATTTGCTTAAAAACTGTAGTGTGTCTAATAAATTGCCACAAACGCTGTCTGGCAACAGTGGCCCTACATTTGGCTTTCCGGACAACACTGCAGGGATGTACTCTCGGCAACACGCAGTTTCCAAAGCTCGTGAGAATGTACCTTTACCACACTGGGCTACTGAGAGCAGCAAAATGACTGCTACGCCATGTCCTCTTCCAAAACGCTTTCCAATAATACAGAAAAATATCTAAATTGTATTAAAGAAATTGGCGAAGTGTGAGTAGAATTTGCGCACTGAGGGTTCTGTACAAACTTAAAAATTGTATATACATTGTTCATCCATCCTGGGAATCTAAAACTTCAACGACTTTTGCCTGTTATCGATATCGATACAGCCAATATACTGGTCCCAATAATTCCAACAACGTATCACAAAATCTCTACAGTAGTTTCTCAGACTAGCCGAGACATACAACAATATGCGATTAGTTTAATAAAACAGGTTTTATTTACTTATTAACGTATTCCTACCAACTTACATTTTATGTTTGCATGCGGTAATGTTCGTCTATAATTTTTTTTTTACGGCTGATGAGTACAATGTATGTCCAAATGGCAAAAAGGTATTTTTATGTGATGCAACTACGATTCAACCAGTTGCAGACTTTTTACTTTATCAGTACTGGGAAACCATGCTTCTCTCTGGATTACGTGATCGTGAGTCAACGGGAAGTACACTACAGGTTTTGATGTGTGACTTTGTGAGTTTCAAAATGTATAACGTAAATGGATGAATCTTTTCATCGCATTGACTTAGAAACGGAAGCTCTTTACTCCATCCAGAGACTGTAGACATTAACATGTGATGTGTCATACATCTACCAGTTCTGAAGAAAAAGGATTCCTAACAGTGGGACAGACAGACAAACAGAAAACAAAGCGATCCTCAAGAGTTTCATCTTTACAGATTGAGGCATGCTATCCTAATAATTAAGAAAAGATACACTAAGTCACTGTCATAATTCAGAAACTACAAACTTAAAAAAATTACTTGCACGAGTCGGAGAAGTCGCCTCATCTTCTGCAAACAACGTAGCGAAAACTACTCCTCAGTGTTTTTACACCTTCAGGATATATTTTGATTCACCAGTGGCATTTCGCTCCGACAACGTAGTAAAAATCAGAACTCACTGTTATTACAGAGTTTCCTGGAAATGTAATCAGCTAATGTTTTCATGTACCCGCCTGCTTTAGCGTTTTGAGGTTGGGAGAACTGTGCAGACACACACACACATTCAAGATTCTCCGTAATAATCTTGCAGCTTGGACTGTTTTGAAAGCAAATGTTTCCCTTTGAAATTAGCTTTGTTTCCATGAAGAGTACCTCGTATTCTTCCTTTTTATACCTCGTGGCTACTCCATTTTCTAAAAAAAGATTTTGAACAAGCTTAGCAACGCGGGCACTGAACTTCAAGTTCTTGCGTATCGTTTGACTCAAGCGCCACTAAGAACAGGATGCGTTCTTAGAGAAGGTCGGAAGATACTGGGAGATCCCAACTGAATTAAATCATTGTCATACAGAGATTCCAAAATAAGGTATTCGGCTTTAAGGTGCACCCAGGAACAGATACAAAATCGTATAACTGTTTGTTAGTGACGAAGAACAGAATGAAGTATCCGATAATCGCGACGAATAATAACTGTGGAAGGAAGAAGTGGAATACAGAAGTACTGAGGGAGGATGAGAGGAGCTTGAAGTTCTTGAGGCCACATATACAGCTATAATGAACACCACAGCAAGCAGTTCAGCTCAACTGGTACGTCTGAAAAGGAAAATAACAAAGTCTGGACAGACTACATATATACAAGAAAGGTAGCTGAGAAGAAACGTTATCAGATGAAATACTTCAACTTATCGACAAAATAAGGAAGCACAAAAATGTTCAGGGATACACAGTAATACATAAATGTCACTGACGGAAGAAATAAATACACTAAATTGGCAGAGAAACTGGTATAGGCATGTTACGTAAAGAGGCAGCATAAGGCTCTGTGGTTGGCAACGGCCATATAACACAACAAGTGTCTGGCGCAGTTGTTAGTTCGGTTACTGGTGCTACAATTGCAGGTTATGGAGATTTAAGTGAGTCTGAACGTGGTGTTATAGTTGGCGCACGAGCGATGGGACACAGCATCTCCGAGGAAGCGATGAAATGGTGATTTTCCCGCACGATCATTTCACGAGTGTACCGTGAATATCAGAAATCCGGTAAAACATCAAATCGTCTACATCGCAGCGGGCGGGAAAAGATCCTGCAAGAACGGGACCAACGACGACTGAAGCGAATCGTTCAACGTGACAGAAGTGCAGACCATCCGTAAATTTTTGCAGATTTCAATGCTTCCCTTGATGACTGCACGACACAAAGGTTCTCGACTCGCCTTGGTCCGTCAACACCGACATTGCACTGTTGATGACTGGAAACAAGTTGATTGGTCGGACAAGTCTCGTTTCAAATTGTATCGAGCGGATGGACATGTACAGAGGCAAACTCATGAATCCTTGGACCCTGCATGTCAGTAGGAGATTGTTCAAGCTGGTGGAGGCTCTGTAATGGTGAGCGGCGTGTGCAGTTGGAGTGATATTGGACCTCCAGATGCGTCTAAATACGACTGTGACGGGTGGCACGTAAGTAAGTATCCCGTATGATTACCTGCATCCATTCATGTCCACTATGCATTCCGACGACTTGGGATATTCCAGACACACTTCCAGAATTGCTACGGAGTGGCTCCGGGAACAGTCATCCGAGTTTAAACACTCCCGCTGTCCACCCAACTCCCCAGACATGAATATTATTGAGCATATCTGGGATGCCTTACAACGTGCTGTTCAGAAGAGATCTCCACCCCTACTTACTCTTACGGACTTACGGACAGCCCTGCAGGATTCTCGGTGTGAGTTCACTTCAGCACTACTTGAGATATTAGTCGAGGCCATGCCACGTCGTGTTGCGGCACTTCTGAGTGCTCGCGGGGCCCTACACGATATTAAGTAGGTGTACTAGTTCCCTTGACTCTTGAGTGTAGAAAGTGCAGGAAAGCCAAGGCGAAATGACTGTGCGATTCATGTGAACGAATCTAAACACAGATATTTGTCCGAAAGACTGACATCATATGGATAACTGAAAACAACTATCGAAGACACACCTTCAAGATTAGGAGAGCAATGGAAATTTCACCGCTAAAAGCAGAGGGGCGAGTTGATAGATGGAAAGAGCACAATGAATGTCTGTACCAGGGGGACACTTTGCGCAGTGACGTGATTAACCCAGAAATGGGAGCCGATTTGGAACATACAGGGAGTACAGTATTTGAGTTTCCAGAATGAGATTTTCACTCTGCAGCGGAGAGTGCGCTGATATGAAACTTCCTGGCAGATTAAAACTGTGTGCCGGACCGAGACTCGAACTCGGGACCTTTGCTTTTTGCGGGCAAGAGCTCTACCAACTGAGCTACCCAAGCACGACTCACGCCCCGTCCTCACAGCTTTACTTCCGCCAGTATCTCGTCTCCTACCTTCCAAACTTTACAGAAGCTCTCCTGCGAACCATGCAGGACTAGCACACCTGAAAGAAAGGATATTGCGGAGACATGGCTTAGCCACAGCCTGGGAGATGTCTCCGGAACGAGAATTTCATTCTGCAGCGGAGTGTGTGCTGATATGAAACTTCCTGGCAGATTAAAACTGTGTACCGGACCGAGACTCGAACTCGGGACCTTTGCCTTTCGCGGGAAAGTGCTCTACCTAGGTAGGAGACGAGATACTGGCAGAAGTGAGGGCGGGGCGTGAGTCGTCCTTGGGTAGTTCAGATGGTAGAGCAATTGCCCGCGAAAGGCAAAAATCCCGAGTTCGAGTCTCGGTCCGGCACACTGTTTTAATCTGCCAGGAAGTTTCAGTATTTGAGTTCTACAGACAGTTGGAAAACTTTCGATAAACTATAGGAACTTCTGAAATCATTGGGCGAAGCGACATTCAAGAATCTATCATTCTCGGTACAAATCAATAGACATTCGGATTAATGTAATCCACACCATCCCGAAAATAGCTCCGCTACTTAAGTGCGAGAACTATCGCACAATCAGCTTAACTACTCATTCATCGAAGCTGTTGACAAGAATAAGACACAGAAAAATGGAAAAGAAAATTGAGGGTATGGTAGATGACGAGTATAATGGAAAAAATTGAAGATATGTTAGATGACGATAGTTTAGTTTCGGATGTCGTAAGGGGAGCGTAGAGGCAGTTGTGACGTTGCTCTTGGTAATAAAACCAAAACTCAAAACACGTTCATAGAAATTGACGACCTGGAAAACACTTTCGACAATATATAATTATGAAAAACGCTGAAAATTCTGTCAAAAAAACTATAAAGAAAGAATACATATGTTCAAGTACCGAGAGGAAACAATTACACTGGAAGACAAAGAACGAAGAGCTCGAATTAAAAATGGAATAAGAGAGGTAAGTATTGTTTCGCTCCTTCTAATCAAGGTATGCGTCGAAGAAGCCGTGGATAACAGATTGGCTGATGACATTGTTGTCTTCAATCAACGCGAACAAGTCTTACAGAATGTGAGTCTAATGAGTACAGAATATGGATTGAGATACAAGATAGACGAAAGTAATGAGGAGTATGAGTAACGAGATTAGCGACAAACATAATGTCAAAATTGGTGACTACGATGTAGATGAAGTTAAGGACTTCTGCAACACTGGAAGCATAATAAGTCACGACAAAACGGTGAGGACATGAAAAGCATATCAGCACAGGCAAAGAGGGCATTCCTGCCCAAGAGGACTCTCCCACTATCAAATATCGGACTTAATCTCAGAAAGAAAGATCGGAGAATGTAGGCTGGGTGCACAACATTGTACGGTTGTGAATCATTGTTTCTGCGGTAGCCAGAAAACGAGAGACTCGAAGCGTTTCAGATCTGGTGCTATAAAATTGAAAATTAATGTGGAGTAATAAGATAAGAAATTAATTATCTGTAGAAGTGAAGAAGAAAGTAAATATGGGGAACAGTAACAATAACAAGGGACAGTATGACAGAATGTCTACGAATTCATCAGCGAATAGCTTCCATGGTAGTACAGGGGCCTGGAAAAGGTCAAAACCATAGGGGAAGACAGAGACTAGAAAACGTCCAGCAAACAAGTAAGGACGTAGGGTGTAAGTGCTAGTCTCGGATGCAGAGGTTGGCACAAGAAACGAAGTCGTGGCTGGCAGCATAAAACCAGTCAGAAGACTGATGACTCAAAGAAAGTTTCCTCCTGTTAGGTGCCTAAAATAAAAATCCCTGGGCATCTTAATTTACCAGCATACAATCGCGACTGGGGCACTAGAACATCTATGAGTATGCTTCAGGGAATACACCTCGAAACGATATTAAGAATGTAGCTGGATGTAAACCTCCAACTGGATTAAATGGTGGAGAATTATGTAATCTTACGTCATCAGCTTCCACTCCTTTAGCTACGGCGGTTCCATTCAACACCTGTTCTCCTACTTCAGCTATTTTTTTAATTACACATTGCGAGGTTTGCGTCATAATATTATCTAAAGTAGCTACATTACTCTCCACTACCTTAATTCTTTCATTAAGTACGGACCGAAGTTCTTCAATCTTATAAAAATAATCCAGTTAACAGAATTTCCTTTCATTATCTTTTATGCCGTAATTTTTCTCCCATTTTTGAGCTTCTTTAGTCACCTCCGATTCTACATGACTTAAAAAACTAGATATCTTCTGAGTTGCTATACTTTGATTTTTTTTAGGCTGACTCGCAAGACCTTTTCCTTTCAGACTTCTTCCTTAACTGGATACGTAGCTTTCGCTTGATCCCTTTCTATTTCAGTAATAGAAGTTTTATAGTTAATCAATGAATTGTTCGTTTTCTTCAATGCTGCTGCTAAATCTGCAGCGATTTCATCTTCAACTTTAATAAAGTTTTCATAACATCTAGTTACTGCTTATATGACTAGTCTCAGATTTTAGTTCTATTTTTGATCTACTGCTGTTAGTGTATAATTTAACAATTAATTTTTGATCCCTGGAACCAACTTTGAGGTTTCTCATCTCCGGAAATCTACGACTGCTCCTATGGGACTCATTCTCGTTATTTTCTTCTGGTGTTTTGTCAACTTCTTATTTATCATTGTAAATTTGCTTGAACCCAAAATTCTTCACCGATAGAGGTGGCGCAGTGGTTAGCACACTGGACTCGCATTCGGGAGGGTGACCGTTCAACCCCTTCTCCGGCCATCCTGTTTTAGGTTTCCCGTGATTTCCCTAAATCGATTCAGGCAAATGCCAGCATGGTTCCACTCAAAGTGCATGGCCGATTTCCTTCCCCATCCTTCCCTAATCCGAGCTTGTACTCCTCCTCTAGGGACCTCGTTGTCGACAGGACGTCAACACTAATTTCCTCTCCTCCTCCTCCAAATTGTTCGTATCAGCATAGTAATTAAGATGTACTTCACTTTGTTACTTACCTGTTTGAGTCCTTAGCTAACGATTTTTCCGCTATTATAACATTCCTATGTAGCTCACTACAGTTTCATACATACAGGGTGGTCCATTGATCGTGACTGGGCCAAATATCTCACGAAATAAGCGTCAAACGAAAAAAATACAAAGAATGAAACTTGTCTAGCTGGAAGGGGAAGACCAGACAGCGCTATGGTTGGCCCGTTAGATGGCGCTGCCATAAGTCAAACGGATATCAACTGCGTTTTTTTTAAATAGGAACCCCCATTTTTATTACATATTCGTGTAGTACTTGAGAAATATGAATGTTTTAGGTGGACCACTTTTTTCGCTGATAGATGGCGCTGTAATAGTCACACTCATATGGCTCACAATTTTAGACGAACAGTTGGTAACAGGTAGGGTTTTTAAATTAAAATACAGAACGTAGTTACGTTTGAACATTGTATTTCGATTGTTCCAATGTGATACGTGTACGATTGTGAACTTATCATTTCTGATAACGCATGCTGTTGCAACGTGATTACCTGTAAATACCACATAATGCAATAAATGCTCAAAATGATGTCCGTCAACCTCAATGTATTTGGCAATGCGTGTAACGACATTCCTCTCAACAGCGAGTAGTTCGCTTTCCGTAATGTTCGCACATGCATTCACAATGCGCTGACGTATGTTGTCAGGCGTTGTCGGTGGAACATGATAGCAAATATCCTTCAACTTTCCCCACAGAAAGAAATCCGGGGACATCAGATCCGGTGAACTTGCGGGCCATGGTATGGTGCTTCGACGACCAATCCACCAGTCATGAAATATGCTATTCAATACCGCTTCAACCGCACCCGAGCTATGTGCCGGACATCCATCATGTTGCAAGTACATCGCCATTCTGTCATGCAGTGTAACATTTTGTAATAACATCGGTAGAACATTGCGTAGGAAATCAGCATACATTGCACCATTTAGATTGTCGTCGATAAAATGGGGCCAATTATCCTTCCTCCCATAATGCCGCACCATACATTAACCCGCCAAGGTCGCTTATGTTCCACTTATCGCAGACATCGTGGATTTTCCTTTGCCCAGTAGTGCATATTGTGCCGGTTTACGTTACCGCTGCTGGTGAACGACGCTTCGTCGCTAAATAGAGCGCGTGCAAAAAATCTGTCATCGTCCTGCAATTTCTCTTGTGCTTAGTAGCAGAATTGTACACGACGTTCAGAGTCGTGGCCATGCAATTCCTGGTGCATAGAAGTATGGTACGGGTGCAATAGATGTTGATGTAGCATTCTCAACACCGACCTTTATTCAGATTCCCGATTCTCGCGCAATTTGTCTGCTACTGATGTGTGGATTAGTCGCGGCAGCAACTAAAACTCCTACTTGAGAATCATCATTTGTTGCAGGTCGTGGTTGACGTTTCACATGTGGCTGAACAGTTCCTGTTTCCTTAAATAACATAAGTATCCGGCGTACGGCCCGGAAACTCGGACGATCTCGTCCAAGATACCGAGAAGTATACACAGCACACGACCGTTGGGCATTTTGATCACAATAGCCATGCATCAACACGATATCAACCTTTTCCACAATTGGTAAACGGTCCATTTTAACTCGAGTAATGTATCACGAAGCAAATACCGGTCACACTGGCGGAATGTTACGTCATACCATATACTTATACGTTTGTGACTATTACAGCGCCATCTATCACAAAGCGAAAAAAGTGGTCCAACTAAAGCACACATATTTCTTTACGTACTACACGAATATGTAATAACAAAAGGGGGTTCCTATTTTTAAAAAAATTTTGACCTATGGCAGCGCCGTCTTACAGGCCAATCATAGCGCCATCTGGTTCCCTCCTTCAAGCTAGACGAGTTTCGTTCTTTGTAGTTTTTTCGTTTGATGCTTATTTCGTGAGATAGTTGGCCCGAACACTATCAATGGACCACCCTGTATAACACAACAAGTGTCATGCGCAGTTGATAGATTGGTTACTGCTGCTCCAATCATATGTTATTAAGATTTAAGTGACTTTAAACGTGATATTATAGTCGACAGACGAGCGATGGGACACAGCATCTCCGAGGTAGCGATGAAGTGGGGACTTTTCCTCACGACCATTTCACGAGTGTACCGTGAATATCAGAAATCCGGTAAAATATCCAATGGTCGACATCACTGCGGGCGGGATAATTTCCTGCAAGAACGGGACCAATGACGACTGAATCGAATCGTTCAACGTGACAGAAGTAGAGCCCATCCATAAATTGCTGCAGATTTCAATGCTGGGCCATGAACAAGTGCCAATGCGCGAACCATTCAACGAAACATTATCGAAATGGACTTTCGGAGCCGAAGGCCCACTCGTGTTCCCTTGATGACTGCACGACACAAAGGTTTTCGCCTCGCCTGGGCCCGTCAACACCGACATTGGACTGTTGATGACTGGAAACATGCCGTACGAGTCTCTTTTCAGATTGTATCGATCGGCTGGATATGTACGAATATGGAGACAACCACATGAACCCATGGACCCTGCATGTCAGCATGGGACTGTTCAAGCTGGTGGAGGTTCTGTATTGGTGGGGTGCGTGTGCAGTTGGAGTTATTTGGGAACCCTGATACGTCTAGATACGACTCTGGCAGTTGAAACGTACATAAGCGTTCTAACTGACACCTGCATCCATTTACGTCTGTGCATTCCGATGGACTTGGGCAATTCCAACAGGATAATGCGATATCCCACACGCTCAGAATTGCTACGGAGTGGGTCGAGGAACACTCGTCCGAGTTTAAACAATTCCGCTGGCCACCATACTGCCAAGACATGAATATTATTCAGCATATCTGGAATGCCTTACAATGTTATGTTCAGAATATATCTCCACCCCTCGTATTCTTACGGATTTATGGAGAGGACTGCAGGATTCATTGTATCAATTCCTCCAGCACTACTTCAGACATCAGTCGAGTCCATGCCATGGCACTTCCGAGTGCTCGAGGGGGCCCTACATGATGTTACGCAGGTGTAGCAGTTGCTTTGGATCTTCAGTGTAGCCGGCCGATTTGACCGAGCGGTTCTAGGCGCTAGAGTCTGGAACCGCGCGACTACTACGGTCGCAGTTTCGAATCCTCCTTCGGGCATGGATGTGTGTGATGTCCTTAGGTTAGTTAGGTTTAATTAGTTCTAAGTTCTCGGGGACTGATGACCTCAGAAGTTAAGTCCCATAGTGCTCAGAGCCATTTGAACCATTTCTTAAGTGTAGTAAGCCTGTAAGTAAGTTTATCTGCGTAATATGGTCACACCGTAAGTTTATTTGGGTGATATACGCTGTGTATATAGATTATTAACATAAACGTGGAGCAGTATTTAATACTTCTTTCGATATCACATTTACGTGTGTCGTGATTTTGTGCATTGTTTTAAGTATTTATGATTATGTTTCATATGTTAGTGTACACAGTCTGATCCGTACCAGAACAAAACGCGTGTTACTATAAAAAAAATTAAAAGTTGAAAATATAAAACAAAATAACGAAATTATAATTCCTCCCAAAGGAATGCGACCTTGGCGTGGTGGCGAGGTTTCGTGTTTCCTGAGGACACATGAGGCTATACTGGACATGTTCAAATATACCAGGCAGGTAATCGTAGAGGAAGCAGACTAACGATGCCTAACTCAAGGAAAAAAATGCCAAGCTAAAGCGGTGCAACGTCAGGACTATGGTAAAGGGGGAACCAAAATGAAACATACCCTTATTATAGCAGTAAAAAGGCGAATATGTCTCGGGCATATTTAGGAATACAAGGGAAGGGAAATAGCTTTTCGATTTATTTGACAGCTTTAAAAACGTTTAAATCAAAATATCTTGAGATATTTGCGCTTTCTGTGCTAGGTAACTATACTTCCCCGGTGCAGAGAGCTCTCTTAGCTGCACGTTGTTGGCACACGCGTATCTCGCACTTTATAGGCTTAATTCCCTGATCCGGTGCCTAAAATCCAGAAGACTCGCCAGCTATAGTAAACAATATATAATACTATTTGGCTGAATAGCATAGATGTAGTAGCTATAAAGTTTTCTGGGTATATAAAATTTCTGGAGATGTATTTGTTCCTGGGTGGAAGCTATTTTCTGATTGCTGGGATGGGGGGTGATTGACTTTCTTCACCGACAGGACCATTTCTACCCCAAATCCGCATGTATGGTAAGGGGTGTAAGAACAAATAGACACAAATTTATGTACTTCTAGAGAGTGGGGAAATATCCCAGAGTGGGGTTCATCTACAAAAAGGAAGTATTCCAGAGTGGGGATACATGCATCCTAAACTTTAATGACATGCTTCGTCATATTGCACAACATGACAAACGCCACTTTGGATGACATGATGGCGCGTGTCACGTTATACGACATAACATCGTGACACGATGTGTTACACTGCGTGCCACGGAGAGTAATAGCAACAAGTAAAGAAGCACGGGCGAGTCAAGATATTTTGATTTAAATGTCTTTCTAGTTGCCACATAAGACGGAAAGCTAGTTCCTGTCTTTTACATTCCCAGCTCTGCTTACAGCATTTCACCTTTTTTATGCTAAGATAAGAGCAGTTTTCATTTTCGTTGTATAGTTGGTAACAAGATAGCAGTTATTAAGCATGTATTGTAACTGCCTTGTGTTAAATACCAATGACCGGCTCCAAAATGTAATAGTAACGTTAATATTTGCAGTAACTATCTGATCGGTTGTTGTTTCATGCACCTGGCCATCTCTGAGAAGATCCCAAAGCGTTGGTTGTCGAAGATGAAGCGTTACTCGCTACAGCAACTGGCAGACTTGCGATTGTTGTGATGGTAGAGTTAAAAGCTGTTACTGGAGTGCCGAACGTAAGTACACAGAAAAGTTTCGGCATTGGCGCTATCCTAAATGGAAGACTTTTTGACGCCGTGGATAGAAATTTAGGAGAAGCTAGTTGGTACTGGCCTCAGAGGTCTACCAGGTAAATCCGTGGAGATTTTACAAACTATCGAGAATGATGAAGAAGTGGAAATTTATCATTTTCACGAGTACGTAAGGGAGCATGGTCCGTAAATGCACCAATTCGTTTCAGGGCAAGCGCATATCCATAACTCGGAAGTAGTTCTGCAATACGCATGGCTGCCTGGGAGTGTTCATGCTAGACTACACTTACAATGAATAACCAGATATTAAGTGTGCATATTGTGGATTTTGTGCTCACTGCAGAGGTCTGCCGTGTTGAATACAAACATCGCACATACCTCCCATTGCTGAATACACATATCATGACCAGCAGCTGTACCAACCATTTCTATCATTAAATGATGGTGGGTCTCCAAGTATTAGGCTAGGTGTGTCTGCAACTTCTTCCTCCGTGAGGAATTGTCTTCGACAATGCTCAACCAATTCAGTCCAGGGAACTTAGGTATGTGGTTGTCGCATCAATCTGGCTGTTTTCCTCGAGATCTGTCTTTGAAACTTGGACTCCTTTCCAGCACTACCTTTGTCCATTGGACATCACACCTTCTGGCAACATGGCAGCTCCCTTGCCATTTCGTTGTGGCTGTTGTCTCCAGGATGTCTTTGACATCAGTAATTGACTTGAAGTCTTATGACCTTTTTTGACTTTCCTTGTACATCAGACGTTTCCAAGCCCTGCTATGCAGTTCTAAGCTCATGTCTTGCATATTCATTAAGTACCCAGATCTCACAGATCTAAGTCAAAAAGGGGAAGTCAAACTGATCAAAAACTATTTTTTCCGGTTTGCCATGCTAGAATTGAAAATAGGTGAATATCTTCCAAATAGTCGCCTGTCTAGGTTGATGCGTTAAGAGATTATCGATCTTATATCCCCCATCATAGTCAAACACTGGGCTAAATGCATGCATTCTCTCATAATGTCAACTTACTTTTACCTCAAAACGGATTGCCACTTTGAATTAGTCGCTGGTGAATCATTTTTGAAGCGGTAGTAGGGGGATACAGGTTCACATAATCAAAATTTGTATTTGTTATGATGTAGCTCTAAATGTGGAAAAATGGAAGCTAATACTTCGGTTTATTGAGAGTTTTTTGGGAAATTCTGGTTTACCTGCAAAAGTGATCCCACGTAAGATGTTAGTGTGACCTATTCTTGAGTACTGTTCGAATGTTTGATATCCATACCAGGTCTGATTAATGGAAAACAAAGAAGCAATTCAAAGATTTGGCTGCTACATTTGTTACTGGTGTGTTCGAATAGCATGCAAGTGTTAACACAGATGTTTCTGGAATTGGAGTGAGAATTCCTGGAGGGAAGGTGAAGTTCGCCGGCCGAAGTGGCCGTGCGGTTAAAGGCGCTGCAGTCTGGAACCGCAAGACTGCTACGGTCGCAGGTTCGAATCCTGCCTCGGGCATGGATGTTTGTGATGTCCTAGGTTTAACTAGTTCCTAGGGGACTAATGACCTCAGTAGTTGAGTCCCATAGTGCTCAGAGCCATTTGAACCATTTCTCAAGGTGAAGTTCATTTCGAAAAACACTACAGAAAACATTTAGAAATTGCTTAATAGAGCTGACAACAGAAGATTCTACTGCCGCCAACACACGTTTCGTGAAAGGACGACGAAGATAAGGTACGAGAAATTAGGGGTCATACGAAGACATATAGACAGTCGTTGTTCCCTCGTCCTGTGTGCGGGAAGAACGGGAAAGAAAATGATTAGTAGTGGTACTGGGTACCTTCTGCCACGTACCATATTGCGGCTTGCCGAATATTTATGTAGATGTGGATAATTATCGGATCCACGATACAAGTCAGACAGGAGAATGACTACCGTAATTTGCAGAAATTACTAAAATGCCAGTAATAAACATATTTTCCAGAAAGCAAATGAACGTGGAGAAACTCGAAACATTATTTTAAAAATGTGACATTATACTGTGAATTCTCCTCACACTGTTGGAAATGTCTCTGGTTTTAAACAAATTTAACACTGGCAGTGACCACCGACCAGTATGTGCAAGAACTTAGATAAATGGAAAGGGAAGGACGTTATTTTATTCTAAGTTTGAATGTTTCTTTACATGCAGCCATCGTACATGGAGAGGCACTGTGTAATGGAAAGATTTCCGCAGTATCGGTGAGGCAAAATTTTGTTTGGAAAATTTTCGTTATGTGTTCTTATGCCCACCAACAAATGGCATGTAAGTGGAATATTAACTTTGTTCAGTTGGAGAATGGCAATTAGGATAATCCGATTCGCTTCAATGAGCTGACACTATAATTTTACTGAGGAAGTGTGTGTGTGTGTGTGTGTGTGTGTGTGTGTGTGGAGAGAGGGGTGAGAGAGAGAGAGTGAGTGAGGAAGAACAACAGATAAACAGGGAGATTGAGGGGGAGAGAGAAGCAGATAAACAGGTACACTGAGCGGTAGAGATAAAGAAGGAGAGAATACAGAGATAGATTTAAGGGTTCGAGAGTGTTGTGTACATAGTTCCGCGTAGTCAGCGCGTACACAAGTTTCCCAATAGAGCGTGCCCCACTAAGCACAACATCGCAGGCGCAGCGCTCGTCTGTCTCCGCACTACAAGATGGTGCTGTCTTAGATACGGACCAAATTCTGCTTCCGCCGATCCACGTATAATATGTAACGCAGCCAATGAGATTGCTGCTAACGTAGAACCTTTTCTCCTCGCAGATCACACTCGCGCAGTGATACCTGAATGCTCGAGGTTTTATAACGAGTGTACAGACCTCCGATTAGTCAGTCTGCATTAGTCTGCATTAGTCGGCATTAGTCAGCAGTCAAGTTTCAGTCTGCGCCTAATAAGATTATCATTTTCCTTCCTGTACATAGCCACGAAGATAAATGAATAGACAGTTTGTCAAGTATCAGAGATATGTGAGAATAAGATTAACGTACCAAGACCAAAGGAACTTCAGACTGTCAATTGTAAATAGCATCCAGAACCAAGTTAAGTTATTTATAAGCTTTTTATTATTTTAATAAATATGTGTGGAAATTAGTCAAGTTCTGTTTAAAGTTGGTCACCGTCAATCTGCTACTCTAAGCGTGCAAGTGGCATTTCTATCGTCTGACCTAACGGGAGAAGATAAACGCGCCACGATATGACCACGAGACACATTGCTGATACTCGTCTACTTCGTCAGAGCGACAAGTCAAATAATCTGATGGTGTGTGTACCGAAGGTCTTACAGTACGCACACCACAGAGAGTGAAAGAGAGAGAGGCAAACAGAAAGATAGTTCGAGACAGATGGAGAAAGAGAGAGAGAGACTGAATTAGAGACAAATGCATTAACTGATACGATTGGTTTCGTGAGTTACTGACGATGTTGAGAAGCAACGCCATGTGAGTGATGTGTGGAGCTCTTGTTCCCCCCACCCACTTTCCACTCCCATAGCGGGTCTGTTTGACACCGGAGGTAGTGCGGTGCGATCCACAGATCAAAGGCAGAACTGTTTCATGTGCGGTTCAGCGCTGGCCTGTGTGCGTGGGTGGAATCATTGTGTGCTGTTTATCGATCCCCCCAGTCGGGCATCCCAGCTAGGCATTCCGCGAAACGCAGAGAGAGAATTTGCGGATTGCGCACGGCAGCAACCAGGGGGCTGCACGCAGTGCCATGTGTTGGCTTGCTACAGCGAGTGAATTGCGTTTACTACTCTGTTTGATTGTGTGGTTTCCAGTTCGTAAAATATCCTGTAATTGCCTGAACACCAGTCACCACAATAACGCACGATGGTAATGCAGAGTGTACATAAAGGCTTTCCCCAATTGCAAAAAATTATTTGTGAGAACTATGCTAGTTACGGCTGTGCGGTTTGTTGCAAACAGTAACCTGAATCATCGACTATCTCCCACATGTGCTACGTTTGTAATCCGTAGCAGGTCTATGTCTTGCCAATCACCTATACACTATATCATATTCGTGCCGTGAGAGCTTATACATCAGGAACTGGTGAATTGCATACTTTATCGTTAACGTAAGTCCACAAAGAAGTAAAGATTCTCATCTCCGAAGAAAGTTGTTGTTCGATCGTTTCCACCTATACATTAGTCCGAAAAGGTTTCGTTCGTGAAGTGGGAGCAAGTATTCGCCACTGCCGCAATGCACCATCTTGTTGAGACTGTAACCATGGTTGAAATTCCAGTAACTGAGATGCAACGTGGAGTTCCGGCATGTCCAGGTAAACGGTTGCGGTAGTGGTAGACTCAGGGAAAATGAACAGTACAGTGACGATGTTGTGCCTTAAGCCACAACACACATTCACTTTCGGGTTGTTACTTTTATGCCTCTTTTGCCTCTTTTCTTTCCCAGAGAATTTGGAAATTTGTGGTAAGAGCTTATGGGACCAGACTGCTGAGGTCATAGGTCCTTAAGCTTACACACTACTTAATCTATCTTAAGGTAACTTACGCTAAGGACGACACAAACACCCATGCCCGAGGGAGGACTCGAACCTCCGACGGAGGGAGCGACGCGAACCGTGATAAGGCCTCTGAGTCCGCGCGGCTACCCTGAGCAGATTCTTTCCCAGGGATATTGAAACTTGCTTCAACGGCCAAAAAACAAATGTTGTGATAGGCATTGTCTGTATTAATCCGTTACATCAAGCTTCCCGCAAACCTTCCACGACCGGGGCTATCATCTCGCTATAAAACTCGCAATAGCTGCACTTTGGACGCATGGAAATGCAGCCATTTTCGTAAAATCTTCACCACAATGCTATGAGATATGCCCGTTTCCCTGGAAACACGTCACTGCTATTTTTGCGGACTGTGTTGAAATTCCGTAAATGCGGTAACAACAGTGTCATAACTCACTCTAGGTGTGTCGCTTCTTCCTTAGTCAGCAACACTCTCGGATTTTTCAATTTTTCTTAAAATCTTCCGATGCCCTTCACAACCGGTGGATCAAGACCACAGGGACTTTAGGACTGTCTGAAGTGTAATAGGTGATAGTGTCTCACGAAACCTCGAAACACATTGTTTTCGACACCGTTCCTCACAAGCGTTTTCTAATCAAACTGCGTGCCTATGGAATATAGCCTCAGTTGTGCGACTGGATTCGTGATTTCCTGTCAGAAAAGTCACACAGTTCGTAGTAATAGACAGAAAGTCATCGAGTAAAACAGAAATAATATCCGGCGTTCGCCGAGGAATTGTTGTAGGCCCTCTATTGTTCCTGATCTACATTAATGACGTAGGAGACAATCTCAATAGTCATCTTAGATTGTTTGCAGATGATGCTGTCATTTACCGTCTTGGAAAGTCATCAGATGACCAAAACGAACTGCAAAATAATTTAGGTAAGATATCTGTATGGTGCTAAAAGCGGTAATTGGCCCTCAATAAAGATAAGTGTGAAGTATTTCACTTGAGTATTAAAAGAAGTACGCTCAATTTCGATTACGCGATAAGTCACACAACTCTGAATAATGCAAATTCAACTAAACACTTAGGGATTACAATTCCAAAATACCCTAACATTATGTCAGCACACACCTACATAGCGAGAAATGATCATCACGATAAAATAAGAGAAATCAGGGATCGCTCAGAAGCATTTAAGTGCTCGTTTTTGCTGTGCGCCGTTCGAGAGTGGAACGGTAGATAGTCAGCTTGAAGGTGGTTCACTGAACACTCTGCCAAGCACTTTATCGTAAATAGCAGATTAATCACTTAGATGTAGATGTAGATGTATCTAGCTATTTTCCAGGGGGTTACAGCAATAGAATGTTTTTAAACCGAACATTATATGAATGACAAACACTAACTTCACTTATTCAGTACTTGCACATACAAGAGCGCGGAGCAAACTGCCTCCGGCCAGAACACATACAATGTATATACAGCTACAGAACATTCCAGTACAATGATTCTTGACATTTGTGGATACTTCTACTATGTACTCGAACAAAATATAGAAATTAAAATATTGCAGTCCAGCTGTGTTTTTGAACTCATTCAACGGTTTAGTATCATAACCACTACACCACGGTGCTACTCAGCTTCTTCTGTGACAATTGTGTAGCTGGCGCAGCTGTGGACAAATCAGTTTAAAACAAATTTCTTTCGATTCTAATTAGTGAGCTACAAACATTCAAGCTTTTAATGATGGTTTCTACATTCTGTACATGATTGGCTGTATTGAGGTGAATTTTGATGTGGCGAGATAGCAATTTATGAGAGGTGCTTAAATGCGTGTCCATTCTCCGCAATGTACAACTCAATGTGCCTTCTAAACGACTTGTCAACTGATGTTAAGTTGATGTAACTATCTGGATAAATAATTAGGTGATGTTTGTTCATAAATTTGCAGGAAGAGAGCAACAGAACGTAAAGAACCTAAAAGAAAATAAATGATGACTAACTGACAACCTCAGCTGCCGACAGGTGTTGCTGTTATACCTCGATGTCGACAGCTGAAAATGTGTGCCCCGACCGGGACTCGAACCCGGGATCTCCTGCTTACATGGCAGACGCTCTACCCATCTGAGCCACTGAGGTGAACAGCGCGACTGCAGGGACTTATCCCTTGCACGCTTCCCGTGAGACTCACATTCCCAACTGTCCACAATTCTACATATGTATTGTACCTTATAGACATTTGCCCACCCAATCATCACTCGCGCACGCTTTGGCGATTCCCGTATGAGTTTGGGCAACCTGTGCGCATTCGCACAGACGAAGGTCAATGGCTGGGTAGCCTTTAACATTATATACATGAAGACAGTAACTTGTTCTCGAAAGAAGAGTAACTGTTGATGACCGAGCAGCGTTTCTCTGGAATAAATGATAATAACTGTGGAGTTCACAACTTATTTACTACTCTGTATAACATGATTTCACTTCATTTAAAATAAAGTTGAGAAATAGCTAAGATGTTGGCATCACTTCACGTAGAAAAACACTTCTCTTTAGTCAAAATGGACAAGACGCTTCTGATATATGCGAAAATCAACATAAATGCTGTAAGTAAAAGTCACGCCCATATATTTTATAGCCAGCTGTTTTCAGATTCAGAAGAAAACTGAAACTGTAAATAAATTTCTACTCAGATAACTGATAATATTTAAGTGACTAATGAAACTCTTACAGTAAAACAAATTCAAGTTCTTTACTTTCTAAGATTTTTTCGAATACCTTACGGTATTCGGTTACTAGGTTACGGTAACTAGGGACACTAGATGCATGAAAAGCAGCTGCTGTATTAAATTATTATTACAAACACTTTCAGTTATCAACTGTCTTCACAGTATCGCTCCTCATCAGATGGAAGCATAAACTGACAGAAATTCATGCAGTACATTCCGTTGAAATGTGTGATTTTATAACCTTACAATTACAAATAACTCATGTATTAGTTTTGTGTAAATTGTTGACATGTCAAGCTTATTAAAAGAGTCTTTGTTTCTTATCAGAACTGCTGTACAGGGATGTGGTACTATATAGTGTCATTAGTTAAGAAGTTCCAATACAAATTATTATACTTTCAAACTTCTAGATTTTTGTTTTTGAGATTCCATTTCTTTCTGTTACATTTATCTTCAAGTAAGCCATATTACTATCGTATATATGTTTAACTTTAAGTGATGAGTCTCAATATAGGCTATTTTCATTTTTATACTTACTGTTGGTTTTAGATAAAAACGTCTTTACTGACGAAAATTGGTTCAAATGGCTCTGAGCACTATGGGACTTAACATCTATGGTCATCAGTCCCCTAGAACTTAGAACTACTTAAACCTAACTAACCTAAGGACATCACACAACACCCAGGCATCACGAGGCAGAGAATGACGAAAATTGTTTCTGGTAACTTACACAAAATTATTTATTAATTTTGCAATTGATTATTTTAAGGAACCTTAAGTTACCTCTATTGACATGCATTCTCTTTACAGAGGATTGTATCATAATATATCTATCAGGCCTGATGCTCTTGTTTACGATTTACTTGACGATCGTTTGTAATTGTGTCTACACATATAATGCACTACCATTGTACTTGCTCTTGAGTACTGGTAACCTGTTGAATATTCCTTTCTGTGGTTATCGTGGATGATCCTTAATAAGGTATAAACATTTTCTAATCAGTTCATAATTTAAGAAATATAATAACGATGTTTGTCACTTTCATATTCGGTAAGTTTTAATAGATACAAGGCTGTATTAATAATAACATGTCAAATACTGAACTGACACAGAGGTAATATATGGTTTTTGGAAAATATTGGTTTGTACAACCTGACATATCAATTATATGTACTCTACGCATTACAGTTCGTTTTATGTTCTTACTTACTGTACGCAGATGACCTGAATATTGTTCATAATCGAAGCTGGTTGTATTAATGAAATACATGTAGGCAGCTGCATCTAATTCACTTACTAAAATACAGGCACATCAGCCAAATAAATGAAGAATTTGTGTTTCTTATGTATGATGGCTTTTTCTATAAGCTTATGGACCAGCTAAGTACTCTCACTGACGACAAAAGACGTTCTAGTGAGTGGGAGTTGGTAGCCTGAGGCGAATTAATCACATTAGCAGTTAAACGTTCGACCGATACGTAGTGCGATCACTGGCCGGCATCAACAGGTAGAACAGAGCACGGGCTGCACAGCATGCAGGGGCAGCTCCGCTGTGTGTAGTGGGCCAGCATACCACGCCGGGCACAGGTGCAGCCGTAATTAAGCCGGCAGTAGCTAGCTCTTCCCCAGGGGTCTGTGCTGGGCCCATGATTACTTTCCCTCTGTACACATGGCAGGTGCACGATAAAAGCGAGGGGGCTGCTTGGCAATTTCAAACGATTGTGTGTACTTGTCTGAGTTTGGGGAAGGAAAATATTATTACTCAGAACAGACCTCTTACCTTTATCATCAGCTCCACTGACAAGTAAATTAACTCAGTAAGACTCAGCTCATACAAACAAAATATTTCTCATTTAGGTAAGTTAGAGTGTCATTTCTGTATGTCACTTGCCGCCAAAATTAAATTGGTTGTTTAAAGCGAATTTAGTAGGCAGGGAGACATGGGAAACCATATTGTTAGTTAAATATCTGAAAATCTCAATCGATAAGTTGCATTGTACCATATTCTAAGATCAAAACGTTTTCTAGAAACGAAGTGTTAGTTATATTTGAACAGCAAATTACGATTTTTTGTTCATAGACTGGATCTGCTTTAGATGAATTTCATTATAAACAGTTAAAAAACATGAACATGTTCATCTCCTCAGACAGATGTGTACATTTCGAGAATTGTAGAACTAAGGTTCAAATGGTTCAAATGGCTCTGAGCACTATGGCACTTAACTGCTGAGGTCATCAGTCTCCTAGAGCTTAGAACTACTTAAACCTTACTAACCTAAGGATATCACGCACACCCATGCCTGAGGCAGGATTTGAACCTGTGGTCATAGCGGTCGAGCGGTTCCAGACTGCAGCGCCTAGAACCGCTTGGTCATCCTGTCCGGCCTGTAAAACTAAGAGCGTGAGTTATATACTGTTATATCAACCTCATTTTAGGCATTAAAAAATATGTTCAAGTCATTTGATGCCTGTGGTTCAATATTTATCTCTGTAGCTAGATATGGATACCTTGGATGCTGAGTTTATTAGAGCATGTGTTAACCTGTAACGGCCCAGGTGCGGTCAAACAGACTGCTAGGATTTATTGTTGCTCTATTGTTAGTGTGTAGGTGAAGTAGGAGCACACGACGTTGTCTAGTTGTTTTTTCCTTAACCGGCCGTGGTTTCCTCTGTCATTAGTCACTGGACGTAACGTGGACAGATACTACTGCAACGCCTTTCGTGCTAACAGTCCATCAGACCACAACTGAGCCTTTGTGTTATGGATTCGGCATCCATATCTTCGTTTACTCTTTATGTTATAGACTCTTACTTTGAGGATATTGCTTTAAAATGGTTCGAGAATATTTGAGAAAGTGATGTTGAATTAGATAGCCACAATTAAAATTAAGGTGAACATAATTGGGAATCGGAACAGTGTGAAAGTGAAGGCGAATTAGTTTCGTCACCTGTGTATTCCTTGAATGAAACAAGTGATCAAAGCTATGAGAACTGTAGAGACCGAAATGGTAATGGCTGTGCAAAAAATATATTTGGTCGAAACAAATATCGCTGGTCATCGAAGCTTCTTCTAAAGTGATCCCGTATTCGTCAGATGAATATCATTCATTTGGCAACTATGCGACCACCTGCTCAAGTAGATAACAATCCAGTATTTCGAATTTGCTTATGACTGACGATATTTTGAGTATCATACACGAGTGGACTAATGAAAAAGTAAAGGAAAACCTGAACATGATCGACGTGTTTACTCCACCACCCTCTGATTATGATGCGAAGATTACAGCCTCCATTTCAAATAAACGGGAGTATTTTCCCCGTAATTGTATGTTTGTGGTCCGTTTTATTTTGAATGTAGGTGATTGTCTTATGCAGAGAACTGATTGTCTCACTTTGATTTTGGCTCCAGTTGGCACCGAAGATAAATATGATTCCTGAACTTTTAAATAAACCACAGATCTTGTATAATTGCGTAGGCTTCCGCGGCCAGAGTCAGTCGACATAAAAGTTTTCTGGGTATAGTACCGCATCATAATGTAAAAACTACTGTTGCTGGAGAAAAACCAACGTTTCGGCCACGACTACAGCGCCCTTCTTCTGGGTCTAAGAAGAAGGCTGCTGCAATCGTGGCCGAAACGTTAGTTTTTCTCCATCAGCAGTAGTTTTTTACATTATGACGCAGTACTACACCCAGAAAACTTTTATGTTCACAGATCTTGTAGTTTGTGATGTGTTGGTAAATGTGCCAACACCTTGTAGATAGAGGAGGCCGAAATGCACGCTATCTAACGCAGACGGGCGTGAATTCTGGAACAGGATAAGTATTGAATTCTAATAAGAAAAGTATGCAGCTCCTCGAATACTTAACTTTTATTATCCTTGTTGGTTTACAACGTTCTTGATGAGACATTTCATACGATAACTATCATACTATGTAAGGCTAATGGCGCCTTGCTAGGTCATAGCCATGGACTTAGCTGAAGGCTATTCTAACTGTCTCTCGGCAAATGAGAGAAAGGCTTCGTCAGTGTAGTCGCTAGCAAAGTCGTCGTACAACAGGGGCGAGTGCTATTCCGTATCTCGAGACCTGCCTTGTGGTGGCGCTCGGTCTGCGATCACACAGTGGCGACACGCGGGTCCGACATGTACTAAATGGACCGCGGCCGATTTAAGCTACCACCTAGCAAGTGTGGTGTCTGGCGGTGACACCACAGTTTGCACGCTACATCTCATCCTCATCAACTGAGATATTAACGTTTATTTCAAACAGGAAATTTTGCATTCCGTTGCCTAAACTAAATCTGAATGTTGTTCAAACCTCATTTCTGGCCAAAGATAATGCGTTTGTCCCCCAATAATCGGAGGATATGTTACAGTGCTCATAAATAAAAATCAACCAAATAAAGGAAAGCAAATGGCATGTTTCACTAAATCACAATGTTTGGAATTGAAAATGGATGCATCCAATATACTGCACACCTTTCTGCACAAGAGTTAAGGAAGTCCGATCCAAATGCAGGTTCAATTGCTGCTGACTATTAAATGAGTAAACCTGCTTATTCTTGGGAATAAGGTAATATTGTTAACCAGAAATGAAGGTAGGGAATGTGTACATTGAGAGGCCAATGTCAAAACACCCAGACTCGTGAACAGGGTCGACAAGAGTTTCGTTAACTCAAACCACTTATTGCCCGAACCGCCCGTTTCTGAGTCAAAAACACCCTTTTAGAATGGGACGAGTTATCACAAAATATAATACCATACGACATAAGCGAATGAAAATAAGCAAAGTAATTTTTGTTTCGAACGATCACTCACTCCAGATACCGTTCGAATAGTAAAAATGGCAGCATTAAGTCTTTTAACAACATCCTGAATGTGGGTTTTCCAAACAGCTTACTGTTTATCTGGACACCTAAAAATCTAATCATATGCCCATTAAGTGAAATTAAAACGTTCGGTTTTGTTGAATTTGTGGTGTCACCGCCAGACACCACACTTGCTAGGTGGTAGCTTAAATCGGCCGCGGTCCATTTAGTACATGTCGGACCCGCGTGTCGCCACTGTGTAATCGCAGACCTAGCGCCACCACCAAGGCAGGTCTCGTGATACGAGAGAGCACTCGCCCCCAGTTGTACGAGAACCTAGCTACCGACCAGATGTACGAAGCGTTTCTCTCTCATTAGCCGAGAGACAGAATAGCCATCAGCTAAGTTAATGGCTACGAACTAGCAAGGCGCCATTAGCCATACAGTGATTGTACTTAAAGTCTCCTGTGTATCGTCAAGATCGATGTACCACAATGATTGAGTAAAGTTAAGTATTAAACCTGCTCCGTACTTTTCTTCCTAACATTAATTACGTATCCTGTTCCAGTACTTCACGCCCGTCTGCGTTAGTCTAGCTTGCCTTTTCAGCCATCTCAACTTCACGGTGTCGGCCCAGATACCGACACAACATTGGCGACGAGGGAAATGAGTTCTTTCTGATTGCTTACGTTTACTTGTGTCATGGCTTCGCCACATTCTCCAGATGTACTGTCCGAATTTTATCGCTTGCAGAATCAGCAGACGCAGGCGTTACTGGATGCCCTTGGACAGCTCGTCCAGGGTCAACGTACCATTCAAACCGATGCGGCCGCCGCCGCTTCTTCGCTACCGCTGCCACTAAACGCTGTTGCACCTCCCTTTCGACCATACGTGGCAGCCGATGAGACCTGACACGAGTGGTCTCGCCAGTTCAACTTTCATCTAGCAGCCTACAGAATTCAAGGTAAAGAGCGGCAGCCGTTTTTGCTTTCTTGTGTCGGTGTGTCCACATACCGTGTGATAGTGAAATTGTTTCCCCGACGCGACGTAGCAACTCTGTCCTACGAGGAAATTTTGTCTGCATTAGATGCCTATTTCAAAGAAACAGTTAATGTGGTTGCAAAATGGTATACGTTCTTTCGTACAAAACGTACGGCCGGTCAAACTAATAGGGAGTGGGTAGCAACATTGCAAGGACTTACTAGGGACTGTGCCTTTGAATGTGACTGTGGTCTTTCTTATTCAGATACAATGGTGCGTGTTGCAATTGCACAGAACGTTTCTGATGTTCGCATACGGGAGCAAATTTTGAAACTAGTTAATCCCTCCCTTCAACAAGTGATAGACATATTGGATAGACAGGACACACTTGACTGTGCTCAGGAATCTTTTGAAACTTCGCCAGCCGTGTGTAACATTAACCGGCCCGCTGGACGCGCTGCGCGGCCCGGTAACCGGGCCTCGCGCACGTCCGCACAGCTGCCGCCGCGCGCTAAGCCACGTGTGCCGCGCCAGCCCACAAATGTAGTGAAATCGTGCCCGCGGTGTGCTACTAGACATTCGCGTGAACATTGCCCGTCACGCCAAGCTATTTGCTTTTTCTGCAATAAGAAAGGACATGTTCAAAGTGTTTGCCAGAAAAAGCTCAGATCAGACAATCACAATCATTCCAGGCCCTTTGCTTTGCGCCGGAATCGAACCAAGGACACTCAGGCTCGTGGACCTTCGCCTATGGACATTCATGTCGTTAATTCCACTTCGTCCAGAGACACTTTCTCTAACAGTGACTGTGATCGTCCCACAAAAACTGTGCGTCGACGTCGCCGGAAATCACGTCAATTAGCAAGTGATTCTGTACCAGTGTCTATTCAAATTGCACAAAACAGTCGCTTTTGTCGTCAGCAGGACAATAAACTTTTTGTGGACTTAGACTTTGAAGGCAAAGTGATACCATTCCAGCTCGATACCGGAGCTGCAGTTTCATTGCTCAATCACGACACGTACAAACAACTGGGCAAACCTCCATTGCGTTCCGCCAATGTTAAGCTAACTACATATTCCGGACAGAAAATTCCTGTGTTAGGACAGTGCAGCCTTCTTGCAACATACAAGGGACAAACAAAACTTGTGTCATTTTACGTTCTTCGTTCTTCTTCTGCAGTGAACTTGTTTGGTCTAGATTTATTTCAGTTGTTTAACATGTCTATTGTAAATCAGGTCCTATCAGTGAATCACACTGTGCCTTCAGACAGTGTTTCTAGTGTATGTGAAGAATTTGCAGACATTTTTGCACCGGGCTTAGGTTGCGCTAAAAACTATGAAGCACATTTAGAACTGAAGGTAAACGCGCAACCGAAATTTTTCAGAACGCGCAATGTTCCCCACGCATTGCGTGATGAGGTCGCAAGAACGTTACACGATCTCGAATCACAGGGTGTAATTGAACGTGTGCAAGCTTCTCTCTGGGCCTCACCCTTAGTAATTTTGCCAAAACCTTCCGGAAAATTGAGACTTTGCGTGGACTTCAAGGCCACAGTGAATCCACAGCTAGTGACTGCTACTTTTCCTTTGCCCCGCCCGGAAGATCTTTTTGCTAAACTGTGCCTGGGAAAATATTTTTCAAAGTTGGACCTAGCCGATGCGTACTTGCAAATACCGGTGGACGACGAATCCCAGCGCGTATTGGTGGTTAACACGCATCTTGGATTGTACCGCTTCAAAAGACTGCCATTCGGGTGTGCATCCGCCCCTGCCTTGTTTCAGCAATATTTACAAACTATTTGTGCGTCGGTCCCTACTGCAGCAAACTATCTGGACGATATAGTGATCTCCGGACAGACAGAAGAAGATCATCTTGCGAACTTACGGACATTATTTCAGGTCTTGCGGCAAAATGGTCTTCGCTTGAGGAAGGACAAATGTGTGTTTTTTGCTCGTGACTTACCATACCTGGGACATGTCATTAATGCCCAAGGCATACATCCGAGTCCAGAGCACCTCCGTGCCATACAAGAATTGCCTTCCCCTCAAAATGTGAAACAGCTACAGAGTGTGTTGGGTAAAATTAATTATTACAATAAATATGTGCGCAATGCCTCTTCCATTTCAGCTCCGCTTCATCGCTTACGCCGTAAAGGTGTTCCGTTCGTCTGGACGACGGAATGTGAACGCGCCTTTCGCCATTTGAAATCGGCGTTGCTTTCTAATACTTGCCTCACGCCTTTCGATCCCCGGAAACCCCTTTTGTTGATGGTAGATGCCTCGGATTTCGGGATCGGTGCTGTGCTTGCGCACAAAGTTGGCTCCCATGATCGCCCTATTGCCTTTGCGTCCAAATTGCTCTCGTCTGCGCAAAGAAATTATTCACAGATAGAGAAAGAAGCTTTGGCTCTCGTGTTTGGTGTTACTAAGTTCCATGATTTCTTGTATGGTCGTCACTTTACCATCATCACAGACCACAAACCTTTGACATCGCTTTTTCATCCGACCAAGCCTGTACCTCCACGTACAGCGCAGAAATTCATTCGCTGGTCTATTTTCCTCTCGCAGTACCGCTACGATATCTTGTATCGGTCCACTGATAAGCACGGAAACGCCGATGCGTTGTCCCGTTTGCCTGTTGCTGAGGATAAAGCATTCGATTCTTCCGAACTTGCTTGCATGTTCATTGATTCGGAAACCGATGAAGTGGTCGAATCGTTTCCGATTGATTTTCGTCGTGTCGCTACAGCCACAGCTGCTGACCCTGTCCTTGCTACTGTTTTACGTTTTGTTGCTACGCAATGGCCTTTGTCAAAGTCTCGGATCGAGGATCCGTTGGTTCGCCGATTTTTTGCTCACAAGGAGAGACTTTTTGTTCGACGTGGTGTTTTGTTGTTGCGTTCTGATAATGATCAGTCCAGAGTCGTGGTCCCACGTTCGTTACAGTCCTCTGTTTTACGGCTTCTTCACCAAGGACATTGGGGTATAGTGCGAACGAAACAACTTGCTCGTCAGCACTGTACTTGGTTCGGAATCGATGCTGCGATTACGAATATATGTTCTTCGTGCCCGGCGTGTGCCGAACACCAGTCCGCACCGCCGCGGAAAGTCTTTGCGTGGCCAAAAGCCACTTCCCCTTGGCAACGCTTGCACATTGATTTTGCTGGTCCATTCTGGAATGCTCGATGGTTGGTTCTGGTCGACGCCTTCAGTAATTTTCCTTTTGTTGTCCGGATGTCTTCCACGACGTCCTCCGCCACCATCCAAGCGTTGTCTGCTATCTTTTGCATTGAAGGTCTTCCGCAGACTATTGTTTCCGACAATGGCCCACAATTCATGTCCGCAGAATTTCAGTCATTCTGCCAGGCCAATGGTATTCAACATCTGACATCCGCGCCGTTTTCGCCTCAGTCCAACGGTGCCGCTGAACGATTGGTCCGGACTTTCAAGTCACAGATGTTGAAATTGAAAGAGTCGCATTCTCGGGAGGACGCATTGTTGCTCTTTTTGTCTTCGTATCGCTCTCAGCCCCGAGATGGTCGCTCGCCGGCTGAGTTGCTCCACGGTCGTCCTCATCGCACCTTGATGTCTTTGCTGCATCCGCCGCATCAGGTTCCTGTGCAGCGCCAGACTCCTTCTTTTGCTCCAGGCGACGTTGTATTTTATCGCAACTATCGAGGTTCACGGCGTTGGCTCGCAGGGCGCATTCTTCGCTGCCTCGGCCGCGCGATGTATTTGGTTTTGGGGGCCTCTGGTGAGGTGCGTCGGCATCTCAATCAGCTGCGCCTCTGTCGTCGCTCGGGTTCTGCCGCTCCCCGTCTGCTTTCAGCGACGGTGCCGTCCGGTCAGCGCCCTGGGGACCCATCTACTGGCTCGCCTCATCCCCAGGTGCTACCGACGATGCCTTCAATTTTGCCCCATGGCGACGCGCCGCCGCCGCCGCAGCAGCAGCAGCCGCCGCCGCCGCCGCTTGTTCTCCCGCCGGCGCCGCCCGCATTCGACGCTTCGTTGCAGCCGCCAAGCGCCTCCCAGGGTCACGCGCCGCCGATCGCTTCCCGTGACCAGCTGTCCTCCGCCATGGAACTCCCGCCCGCTCCGGACCACATGACGTCATCGCGCGTCGGCTACCCCGACGCAATGGAAGTTGATCCTTCGGTCCCTCCTGTCTCTTTACGGGCACATACACCGCATGTTGACGTGCACCCTGGACTAGTTTTTCAGGCGTTTCCTAGCTCCCCTCGGTCCGAATGGCCGGGTGCGGGTGGCACAGCCTCGCCTGTTGTTAGGCTCCCCACCTCATCGCATACGTCAACATGTGGTCCTCCCCACGGCGGGCGGAAGCCTTATCACACGACCGTTCGCCGATTTGCGGGGGAGGAATGTGGTGTCACCGCCAGACACCACACTTGCTAGGTGGTAGCTTAAATCGGCCGCGGTCCATTTAGTACATGTCGGACCCGCGTTTCGCCACTGTGTAATCGCAGACCTAGCGCCACCACCAAGGCAGGTCTCGTGATACGAGAGAGCACTCGCCCCCAGTTGTACGAGAACCTAGCTACCGACCAGATGTACGAAGCCTTTCTCTCTCATTAGCCGAGAGACAGAATAGCCATCAGCTAAGTTAATGGCTACGAACTAGCAAGGCGCCATTAGCCATACAGTGATTGTACTTAAAGTCTCCTGTGTATCGTCAAGATCGATGTACCACAATGATTGAGTAAAGTTAAGTATTAAACCTGCTCCGTTCTTTTCTTCCTAACATTAATTACGTATCCTGTTCCAGTACTTCACGCCCGTCTGCGTTAGTCTAGCTTGCCTTTTCAGCCATCTCAACTTCACGGTGTCGGCCCAGATACCGACACAACAGAATTATGTGTTAGAAACTGTAAAAACTGAGGCTTACTGTGATTTAGCGTTAGTTTATTTTCTATAATCCATGAACGTAGGTCATGAACTGCAGTATTTGAAACCGAGCCAATGTTGCACACAACATCCTTTACTGCCAAGCTAGTGTCATCAGCAAACAGAAATATTTTAGTGTTACCCTTAATACTAGAGGGCATATCATTTATAAAAATAAGGAACAGGAGTGGCCCCAACACTGATCACTGAGGCACCCTCCCACTTGACTGAACCCTGTTCAGGCTCCACACCACAGCCATTCTCTACATTGTGAATAATGATCTTTTGCTGTTTGTTACGAAAGTAAGAAGTGAAGCAACTGTGAGCTACTCCCTGTATTCCGTAATGGTCTAACTTCTGGAGCAATATTGTATCAGCAACACAATCAAATGCCTTTATTAAATAAAAAAATATACCCACCGTTCGAAACCTTTTGTTTAACCTATCCAGTACCTCGCAGAGAAAAGGGAATATATCATTTTCAGCTGTTAAACGACTTCTAAGGCTGAACAGTACATTTGATAGGAAATCGTATGAAATAAAATGATCAGTTATCATTATATACATAGCCTTTTCAATAACTTTAGCAAACACTGACGGCATAGAAATAGGTCTAAAATTGTCTACATGATCCCTTTCTCCCTTTTTATAAAGCGGATTTACTACTGAGTACATTAACCGTTCAGGAAACTGACCATTCCAAAATGCAAAATTACAATTACGGCTAAATACTGGGCTATCATGTGTAGCACAGTACTTTAATATTCTGCTAGGCACTCCATCATATCCATGAGAGTTATTAGTCTTCAGTGATTTAATTACTGACTCAGTCTCCCCCTTGTCTGTATCATAGAGGAGTATTTCAGACATCAATATCGGGAAGGCATTTGCCAAGAGAGTTACATGATTCCCTGTAGAAACTATTTAATTCGCCAGCAATGCTTAGAAAATGAATGTTAAATACTGTACATATATCTGATTTATCAGTAAGAGAACTATTTTTACTATGAAATGACTCGATATCGTCGTCCTTGTGCTGCTGACCAGACACTTCCTTCACAACTGATCATCGTGTTTCAATTTTATCCTGTGAATTAGCTATTCTGTTTCCATACCAAATACACTTTCGCTTCATAATAACATTTTAAGCACCTTACAATACTGTTTGTAATGGGCTACTGTAGCTTCATTGTGACTACTTCTAACATTTCCATATAATTCCCGTTTTGTTCTACATGATATCCTCATCCCACTTGTCAGCCACCAGGGCTAGCTATTACTGCTAGCACCCCATTTAGAACGTTCTAATGGAAAGCAACTCTCAAAGATCATGAGAAATGTGTTAAGGAAATCATTAGATTTATCATCTGTGTTATTGGTACTATAAACATCCTGCCAGTTTTGTTCCTTGACAAGGTGTAAAAAGCTCTCCATTGCTGTTGGATTAACTTTCCTTCATAGTTTGTAATAATATGTGACATTTGTTTGAGTACAAAAGCCTTTTACTGTTAAAATTTGTACATCATGGTCTGATAGGCCATTTACCCTTTTACTAACCCCTCAAGGAACTCCTTGAAAAATAACCAGCTAATCTGTCTCCTGGTAAAGAAAACCTCTGAATTGTCGAGTTAATTAAGTGGTGCTCTGATATACCAATAATGTCGGAGTCTACATCTTTAAGCAATTCACTAACTTTATCTCTAATACCTCTTATATTTTGATGAAATGTGTTAATTCCTTCTCTAATTGGGAACGTGACATCCTCTGAAAGTGAGCCCTTAGTTAGAGGGCCTTCCTTTAAGCAGGTATGATCTAAAAAAGGTGCAGCTGTAACACCAACTACTACAGGAATTTTTCCAAAAGTGGCCCCACCACACTGTTACCTATAAGCTTTGCCAGTCTCCCCTACCCACACCTATTGAGGTGCAGGCCATTCCTAGTGAAACCCGACCTACTGATGGACCCAACTGATACCACTGAGATGTGACCTATGCTGACTACCATCAGTGGCCCCTTCAACCCCATGTTAGCGCGCCTATCGGCCACATTAAAATGAGGCCGATCATAACCCTGAAATAGTTGCATGAAATGCACACTATTGCCACCAGTTTGAGTAGCTATGTTTACCAGGTCACCACCAACATCATATTCCCCATCCTGATCAAGACTGTTCCCTGCTCCTACTACTATCACTGCCTGATTCTCATTCGTAAAATTCCTACATGATCCCCTATGTTGTCAGTCACCTGAGCCAACCCTGCACTAGGCTTCACAATGCTGGTGACCTCGTAATCACTCCCCAGAGTTTCCTGCAACTGCTGGCCCACACCTCTACCATGCAAACTACCTAGCAGCAGAACTTTCTTCTTTCTGTTAGACTTTGTAACTTACCTAGGCCTCCTAATGACGTCTCTGAAAGGCACTAATGTCGCCCTAAGGTACTGCCTCGCCATTGCGTGGGTACTGTGTTAATACTTATGCCCCAAAGACATTGTGGAGATACTCTTCTAGTGTACATCTATGATACTGGCGCAAACACGGTCATCATGTGGAACGAGCCCTGAGCTTGTAACCTGTTCACTGCTGCATGTTTACATTAACCCTTGCACCATCACATTGACAATGCGACACAGATATTGCTTCACGATTACATACTACAGTCTCCTTCTAGACGTCTCTCCAAAAGACAGATGCCACCCTCAGGAGCTGTCTCGCCATTAGGTGCGCGCATGGATATTGCATAAGTCTCTAGGTCATTGTCGGAGTCATTCTGCTAGTGTACATCTATTATACTGGCGTGGCTACAGTCTTCACATGGAACTTCTCCTGGGAGTCCAGTAGCTTGTAAACGATGCACCGCTGCCCATTTACTGTAACTCTAGCACCTTCACATAGACGAAGCTTCGCGATTCCATACAGGCTCCCTGCCGACGTCTCTCCAAGAGACTAACGCCGCTCCCAGGAATTGGCTCGCCATTAGTCGGGTGCTGAGCTACTGCATAAGCCTCAAGGACATCGTCGGAGTCATTCTGCTAGTGTACATCTATAATACTGGTGCGGCTATGGTCAGCGTATGGAACCCCTCCTGAGAGTTCCATTTATTTATTTATGTATTTCATTAACAGTACAGAGTAACCCACCGCCTTTAAATTAAGGTGGGTCGGATGCTTCTGAATCTGACAGCAAAGACTTATCGTTGTTGTAGTCTTATTGTTATATAGTTGTTAATGCTTTTTTTAAATAATATGAAGAACATAATATATAAAGATATCTCTGAGGATACAGTGAATTGTATGTCTAACAATTGTTAAAATGGATGCATGTAATTTGTCACTACCTAGCTGATGAGAATATCATTTATATAACGCAAATGTCAAAGAAAAATTAAGAAAAATGTAATACAATGAGTGTGGTGAAAATAATTGACAGTATGTAGAGGGAAGTGATATGCTGTATTTGGATGTGTAATGTAGTCTAAGTAGCATGTTGGTTGATAATGGCCTATTTCTATCTATATCAGATGAGAAGGTCTCGGTACAACCGCGAGCTATTATCATCTGAAATGGTTTGTACTAATGTATGGCTGGTTCAAATGGCTCTGAGCACTATGCGACTCAACTTCTGAGGTCATCAGTCGCCTAGAACTTAGAACTAATTAAACCTAACTAACCTAAGGACATCACACACATCCATTCCCGAGGCAGGATTCGAACCTGCGACCGTAGCGGTCACGCGGTTCCAGACTGAAGCGCCTTAAACCGCACGGCCACACCGGCCGGCCGCTAATGTTTGTTTACACAGATTATACAGATTAAATGCTGACTGAGCACTTCATACATGGGATACATGAATTTTAGCTTTACATGAGAAATACACTTATGTTTGTAATTTGTTTATAGAAATAGAATATAGTTCATTGCAACTTGAATGCTTTATTCTTTAAATAACTTAATACATTCCTGATGTATAAAATTCATTCATAGTAGCTTTGAATAGAGAAGAGAATATACTACTGTCTGCACACAGTAAGACGAACAATACAGTACTGCTTGTGTGCAGTATACTTTAAACATTATGCAGTATGTCGTTGGGGAGGAGGAACCTCGGAATAAAAGTTCTTCGAGCCTTCTCCTCCCAAAAGATATTGCCTTATTACTATATTCTTCGTATGTGGTGCCAGTGTTTACTTGTTTTATGATTGTTGAGTTGTTTGTGACTGCGTTGTGGCATGCAGTGTCATACATTGTTGGTTTTGGTCCCTTAGATGCTGATCTCTTCTGAGTCATGCTCACTTAGTGTTCCTTCCTCGGTTTCGGAATCTGTGGTCGTGTCTGTATCCTCCCATGTGGTTTATTGTGTTGTTTGTGTTTGTCTACGCCTCCTTCGATGTAGATTTCGGCGCTTGTATTCAGAGTGTTCGATACAATATCGGCTACGCTATTTATTGTGCTCCAGTCACCGGGACTACGTACTATTCTGGCGATGTCACTGTCGTTCTGTATAGTTCTCACTTAAGTGTACTGGATACGGCCCGTGGCCTGTCAGGAAATGGACCATCCCCCGGCTTGGGTCAGTAATAGTCTTTCGCGTATGTCAGGAATGCAAGAGTGTATTCGGCGACCCTTTTCGGATGCACACCACTCTCTCTGCCATGTTTGAATTGGCAATTGTTTCAGTTGTGTTTTGTTGATAATGTTGGTTCCCGTAATTTCGGTGATTTTATCGAACCTGTCCTTCTTAAGCCAGTAATGTGCAGCTCTATAACGTATTGTTAAGTTTATAGGGCAGTTCCTTATCACAACGCAAAGTGCCTGTGGTGACGTAATGTTGAAGGCTACACTCATTCCCAGGAGTACACTACGTTGACTCGTCTTGCAATTGTCTTGTTAATCTGTGTGTTCAGTTTGTGGGCCCAAGCACTTGCGGCGAAGCATGTGAAGGATTCAAATATTGCAGCGTGGTAGGTCCTTATAGTCTTAAAAGGTAATTTGTACTGAGTTGTGTTTAGTCTTGCTAGTTTATGCCTAACTTAGGAGGCTTTGTCAATTGTCAATTTTATATGATGGTTGAAAGGCTGTTCTTCGTCAAGATGCAGTCCGAGATAACGTTTGGTTTCCTTTCTCTGTATGGTTTTATTGTCTAATTTTAAAATTGGACTCCTCTGTAGTGTCCCTCTGAGCAGTAAATATACAGTTTTGTTGGGAGCGATTTTTACTTTATTTTCTCTGCACCAATCGTTAATTTTCTGAAGCAGTTGCGTGCCTCTGGTCTCTAGTGGTGCTCTAGAGTTCGCTGACACCACTACGAGCCGGTCATCTGCGTAAGCCACCACACCTCTCACCCTGTTGTCACTGTCCAGGGTGTTCAGCAAGGGCTCGATTGCGTTGGTCCGAAAATCGAGCCCTGTGTGGACATCCCTTTGTTATTCTCTTGACAACCTTCTGTGTACCAGCCCTCCACTCCGCCACTCTGCCTCTGCAGTAGTCGAGGGGGCTAGTGTAGAGGGAAGCTGATAGCCTCATTTCCCTTAACCAGGCGAAGAGGGATGGCCACCACAAGTTGTCAGAAGCCCCGGCTATGTCGATTACTATGGTAGCCACGTATTTGCGCTGATGCTGTTTGTAACTGTCAGTGCTTGTTTGACGGCGTCTTCTATTGATCTATATCTACATCTACATTCATACTCCTCAAGCCACCTGACGGTGTGTGCCGGAGGGTACTTTGAGTACCTCTATCGGTTCTCCCTTCTATTCCAGTCTCGTATTGTTCGCGGAAAGAAAGATTGTCGGTATGCCTCTGTGTGGTCTCTAATTTCTCTGATTTTATCCTCATGGTCTCTTCGCGAGATATACGTAGGAGGGAGCAATATACTGCTTGACTCTTCGGTGAAGGTATGTTCTCGAAACTTCAACAAAAGCCCATACCGAGCTACTGAGCGTCTTTCCTGCAGAGTCTTCCACTGGAGTTTATCTATCATCTCCGTAACGCTTTCGCGATTACTAAATGATCCTGCTACGAAGCGCGCTGCTCTCCGTTGTATCTTCTCTATCTCTTGTATCAACCCTATCTGGTACGGATCCCACACTGGTGATCAATATTCAAGCAGTGGGCGAACAAGTAACCTACTTCCTTTATTTTAGGATTGGATTTCCTTAGGGTTCTTCCAATGAATCTCAGTCTGGCATCTGCTTTATCGACGATAAACTTTATATGATGATTCCATTTTAAATCACTCCTAATGAGTACTCCCAGATAATTTATGGAATTAACTGCTTCCAGTTGCTGACCTGCTACATTGTAGCTAAATAATAAAGGATCTTTCTATCTGTGTATTCGCAGCACATTACACTTGTCTACATTGAGATTCAATTGCCATTCCCTGCACCATGCGTCAATTTGTTGCAGATCCGCCTTGCGGAAGTCAAGAACCACGGCATCTACCTGGGAACCCGTGTCTATGGCCCTCTGAATCTCGTGGAGGAATAGCGCGAGCTGGGTCTCACACGATCGTCTTTTTCGAAACTCATGTTGATTCCTACAGAGAAGATTTCTAGTCTCCAGAAAACTCATTATACCCGAACACAATATGTGTTCCAAAATTACACAACTGATCGACGTTAGAGATATAGGTCTTCCCTGAAGCCGAATTGATGGGCGAGGACGCGTCTGAGCGATTGTAAACGATCACACTGGAGCCTTTCCAGTACCTTGCCGAGGGTGCTTAAGAGGCTGATCGGTCGGTACGTTTTGCGGTCTGCTGGCTCTTGTGATTTCCTAATTATTACTACATATACAGTTTTTCAGAGGCTGGGAAATCTGCCTGTTAGTAGTGCCTCGATGAACATGTTACTAAGAAAAGGTGTGATTTGTGTTACTGTTTGTTTTAGTGTTTCTGAAAGTATTTTGTCTGAGCCGGGTGCTTTTCGGTTCTTAAGCCTGCTGATTAACGTCGCGACTTCTTCTTGCTCGAATGGCATGGTTACACTGCCACTGATGTACGGTTGCCTCATGTTCTCTCTTAGGTCAGCGTGGTGTCGCTCGTCTTGTGTGGGGTCGCCATCCGGGAGGAGCCAGTTCAGAAGATATCCTGCTGTACTTCTCCATACTGTGGTCATTGTGCCGTCAGTTTGCTTTAGCATTGACAGAACTGTCAGTGTCTTAACTCGTTCTGTTTCTATCTTGAATGGTTGTCCTCAGACGTCGTTCTGTATCTGGGTTTTTACAAAATTGGTCCACTAGTATTGTCTTGTTGTCTTTAGTTGTTTCTGGTATTTCTGCTAAGCGTCACGATACAGATCACGTGCTATCTGTCTTCCAGGAGCTGTCTCTGCTTGTTGGTAGTACTTTGTTTTGTAGCGTGAATCCTTCCTTAGTCTTGCCAGTTCTGTCGACCACGGTGTTTCTGTCCCCACCCAGCTTTTGCCTGTGGTATAGCTGCTTCCTGTGCTCTTTGTAGGACCTCTGTCAGTACATGCGCTTTGTAATTTATATTGCCTTGAACAGTGTGTAATGACGACGCCTCAACAATATCTGGAACTTTTTGGCAGTCGGCTCTTTCTATGAGTAAATGTTGCTGTTCATGGTCAATGTTATGTGTATTGATGTATCTGTCTGTGGTTATGAGCACTGCGTTGTGGTCGCTGTGTGTGGCTCCATCTAATACTCTCCATGTACTGACTAGTGGAAGAGATGTTGCGTTCCCTAGAGAAAGATCTATCTTACTAACACCATCGGCCTCTCTGCGGTAGTTAGGTGGCTGATCCTTCCTATTCAGTATGAAGAGGTTGCATTCATATACACGTAAAGCACTAGTTGCCCTCTGTCGTCAGTTCTGAGTTCCACAAGGGCGATTTTGAGTTGATATCTGTTACAGTGAGCAGCCTTTTTCTTTCTAAGTGTCGTGCAATTTATTTTGTCTAAGAAAGGGTCTATATCATACGAGTACTGAGCGTACATAGACGACATGAGCCATACATCCTGTCCGTCTGTTATTTCTGCTGTGGCAATGTGTTCAGAGCAAAGCTGGGTGATCTGTGTTACTAGGACGTTTTTATTAACTACTATTATCGCGGCTTTCGCGTTCGGTTTTCCTGATATTGTGATGTAATGTGAGGGGAGCCCTGAAATCTTCCCGCCTCCCAGAAAAGGTTCCCGAACGCAGGCGAGGTCTGCTTTTGTTTCTTCTAAGAGCCTACCTACTTCCATATTTACTAGGGTACGTCCCTGGCAGATTAGTGGTATTACCTTCAGAAGGGATATCTACTGAAGGAAAACCACACTTGGGTGTTGTTTCTTTAAAATCCAGAAACACATTTCCATGTGCTCTCACGAACTCCTTGTATACTTTCTCTAGATTTAGGCCCTCTCCCCATCGCGCATATGCTTCCCCTAAAGGCTTACATAGTTCTTTTGGGATCGTTGGCAGATTTTCAACTCTTAGGAACATCCTGTTTGTTCTGTTGTTGGGAAGCAGATTTTATCCCCGTTTCCATGCTTAATTCGTATTACATAACGAAGAGCTGTTTGAAATATATCCTTAGTTTCTAGTCTGCTAAGCCGTAGGCTAACTTATAAGTATCCGTAGTTTACATAATTAAAGGTATTCAGCTTGAGGTCCTTGGCAGTGTCGGGTTGGTGTTATTGACTGTGTTTGTTTGTTGGTTCGATTTCGAGTAATTTTGTAGCGCAGCACGTCTTTCCTGCTTTATGATTTGTGGTAGTATGGAGTTTTATGTATTTACGCTGAGTATTTCCCCTAGTAGTGACTTGTTGTTTTTTATCTCTAACGGGGACTAGTTCGTAAGAAGTGACTGTTCTTTGTCCGTTTCTGGGGTGGTTGTGTCTGGTGTTGTGCCGTTGCAGGATGTGTCTTTCTGTTCTGCTACCTTTCGTAGTGACTGTGTGTGCTATCTCCGTAGAAAACATGTGATGTTTCAGGTGCCTGGCAACCTCATAGTCAATTGCACCCTTCATGCACATAACGTCTATATAGTCGGTAATTCTGAAGTACCTACACTGTATGTCTCCCAGAACTAAGCATTAGTGTTGGTATCTGCATTTGGAGGTTGTAATATCCCCATGTGTTGCCGCCACGCAACGTCTCGCCGCCAGCCTCTCATCCTAGTCGACGGCGATTTGTACCTTGGCCTGTTTGTGTAATTAGTTACGTCTCTTCCTGCGTGTGTTAGAGGAGAACACTCAGTATTGTAGAACACTCAGTATAAAGTCGTTTATTTAAACTGAACTACTCTTCTCGAACAATCACTATATACACACAAAAACAAAATAACTTGTAGACTACCATTCATCAAGAGTGTCGGTGAAGTTCGTCGGAGCTGGTTTTAGCTCGGCGAGTAACTGGCTGTACTGCTGCTGCCCTGGCCTTATAAAGAGGCGGAGGCCGGCGGAGCAACTTTCCCTGTATCTGTGAGGCGACCTCTGCAGAAAAAGGTTCGCATTAGTCTCTCGCAAGTTCTGTTTGTTTTGGAGAATTGTTTTACTCTTAGTTGCGCCTCCAAGTGCTTGTGTATGTTATATGGAACACAGGGGTGTCTTGAGTGTATTCTGACTGGCAGGGGCCGTCTATGGCAGACGTAACAGTTAAGGGGGTAGGTTTCAGATAACTATGTTTGCACTCCTTATTAATGGACGTTGTCCTTAACATCGTATTCGGTGCGCTCTATTTGTCTTTCGTAGAGCTGTTTATATGTAGGACAGTCTGGCTCCCCTACTTTATCGCATGTTCTGTTTCTGTGTTTGCATGGTAGGCAGCCTACAAAATTATCCTGCATGCATTGTGACTTTTTGTGTCTCGGTTTTGCACATCTCCCGTATACTGGATCTTTGTTGCAACACTTCGATGGGTGACCACAGCCCTAACAGTCAAAACATTTTTGTAGAGCAACAAAGTCGTTGATATACAAAGATTCAAACTGAATAAAAGCTGTAGTGTTGGTAGAAGAGCCAACACTGTTTTTCTAGAGGAGGCCGAAATGCACACGTTTAATTACACGCTGACTGGCGTGAGGTCTGGAACAGGACAATATCTTGAGAATTGCAAATAAAGTACGTAGTTAATATAATACTTAACTTTAATCCACAATTGTAGAACATCGCTCTTGATGATACATGCTTCACGTAGTAAACATCAATTGAATACGGCGCCTTGCTGGGTCGTAGCAAATGTAGCTGAAGGCTATGCTAACTATCGTCTCGGCAAATGAGAGCGTATCGGTCAGCGTAGCTCCGCTAGCAAAGTCGGCTGTACAACTGGGGCGAGTGCTAGTAAGTCTCTCTAGACCTGCCGTGTGGCGGCGCTCGGTCTGCAATCACTGATAGTGGCGACACGCGGGTCCGGCGTATACTAATGGACCGCGGCCGATTTAAAGGCTACCACCTAGCAACTGTGGTGTCTGGCGGTGACAACACATTCCACCCCCGCAAATCGGCGAACGTTTGTGTTATAAGGCTTCCGCCCGCCGTGGGGAGGACCCCATGTTGGCGTATGCGACGAGGTGGGGATCCTAACAACAGGCGAGGCTGTGCCACCCGCACCCGGCCATTCGGTCCGAGGGGAGCTAGGAAACGCCTGAAAGTCTAGTCCAGGGTGCACGCCAACATGCGGTTTATGCGCCTGTAGAGAGACAGGAGGGGCCGAAGGTTCGACCTCCATCGCGTCGGGGTACCCGACTGGCGAAAACGACATCTGGTCCGGATCCGGCAAGAGTTCCAAGTCGGAGGACAGCTGCTCACGGGAAGCGATCGGCGGCGCGTGACCCAGGGAGGCGTCTGGCGGCTGCAGCGAAGCGTCGAATGCGGGCGGCGCCGGCAGGAGAACAGGCGGCGGCGGCGGCGGTGGTGGCGGCGGCGCGTCGCCATGTGGCAAAAGGGAAGGCAGCGTCGGTAACACCTGGGGATGAGGCGAGCCAGTAGATGGGTCCCCAGGGCGTTGACTGGACGGCACCGTCGCTGAAAGCACACGGGGAGCGCCAGAACCCAGGCGACGACAGAGGCGCAGCTGATTGAGATGACGACGCACCTCACCAGAGGCCCCCAAAACCAGATACATAGCGCGGCCGAGGCAGCGAAGAATGCGCCCTGCGAGCCAACGCCGTGAACCTCGATAGTTGCGATAGTATACAACGTCGCCTGGAGCAAAAGCAGGTGGCTGCCGCTGCACAGGAACCTGATGCGGCGGATGTAGCAAAGACATGACGATGAGGACGACCGTGGAGAAACTCAGCCGGCGAGCGACCATCTCGGGGCTGAGAGCAATACGAAGACAAAAAGAGCAACAACGCGTCCTCCCGAGAATGCGACGCTTTCAACTTCAACATCTGCGACTTGAAAGTCCGGACCAATCGTTCAGCGGCACCGTTTGACTGAGGCGAAAACGGCGCGGACGTCAGATGTTGAATACCATTGGCCTTGCAGAATGACTGAAATTCTGCGGACATGAATTGTGGGCCATTGTCGGAAACAATAGTCTGTGGAAGACCCTCAATGCAAAAGATAGCAGACAACGCTTGGATGGTGGCGGAGGACGTCGTGGAAGACATCCGGACAACAAAAGGAAAATTACTGAAGGAATCGACAACAACCAACCATCGAGCATTCCAGAATGGACCAGCAAAATCGATGTGTAAGCGTTGCCAAGGGGAAGTGGCTTTCGGCAATGCAAAGAATTTCCGCGGTGGTGCGGATTGTTGTTCGGCACACACCATGCAAGAAGAGCACATATTCGTAATCGCAGCATCGATTCCGAACCAAGTACAGTGCTGACGAGCAAGTTGTTTCGTTCGCACTATACCCCAATGTCCTTGGTGGAGAAGCCGTAAGACAGAGGACTGTAACGAACGTGGGACCACGACCCAGGACTGATCATTATCAGAACGCAACAGCAAAACACCATGTCGAACAAAAAGTCTCTCCTTGTGAGCAAAAAATCGGAGAACCAACGGATCCTCGATCCGTGATTTCGACAAGGGCCATTGCGTAGCAACGAAACGCAAAACGGTAGCAAGGACTGGGTCAGCATTTGTGGCTGTAGCTACACGACGAAAATCAATCGGAAACGATTCGACCACGTCATCGGTTTCCGAATCAATGAACATGCAAGCAAGTTCGGAGGAATCGAAGGCTCGATCCTCAGCAACAGGCAAACGGGACAACGCATCGGCGTTTCCGCGCTTAGCAGTGGACCGATACAAGATATCGTAGCGGTACTGCGAGAGTAAAATAGACCAGCGAATGAATTTCTGCACTGTACGTGGAGGTACAGGCTTGTTCCGATGAAAAAGCGATGTCAAAGGTTTGTGGTCTGTGATGATGGTAAAGTGACGACCATACAAGAAATCATGAAACTTAGTAACACCAAAGACGAGATCCAAAGCTTCTTTCTCTATCTGTGAATAATGTCTTTGCGCAGACGAGAGCAATTTGGACGCAAAGGCAATAGGGCGATCATGCGAGCCATCTTTGTGCGCAAGAACAGCACCGATCCCGAAATCCGATGCATCTACCTTCAGCAAAAGGGGTTTCTGGGGATCAAATGGCGTATTTGAAAGCAACGCCGATTTCAACTGGCGAAAGGCGCGTTCGCATTCCGTCGTCCAGACGAACGGAACACCTTTACGGCGTAAGCGATGAAGCGGAGCTGAAATTGATGAGGCATGTGGTATATATATATATGGTAATAATTAATTTTTCCCAGCACACTCTGTAGCTGCTTCAAATTCTGCGGCGAAGGCAAGTCTTGTATGGCACGGAGGTGCTCTGGACTGGGATGTATGCCTTGGGCATTGAGTACATGGCCCAGATATGGTAAGTCACGAGCAAAAAACACACATTTGTCCTTCCGTAAGCGAAGACCAATTTGGCGCAAGACCTGAAATAATGTTCTGAGATTGGCTAAATGTTCTTCTTACGTCTTTCCGGAGATCACAATATCGTCCAGATAGTTTGCTGCAGTAGGGACCGAGGCACAAACAGTTTGCAGATATTGCTGAAACAATGCAGGGGCGGATGCACACCCGAATGGCAGTCTTTTGAATCGGTACAAACCAAGATGCGTGTTAACCACCAAGACGCGCTGAGATTCTTCGTCCACCGGTATTTGCAAGTACGCATCTGCTAGGTCCAACTCCGAAAAATATTTACCCGGGCACAGTTTGTCAAAAAGATCTTCCGGGCGGGGTAAAGGATAAGTTGCCATCACTAGTTGTGAATTCACTGCAGCTTTGAAGTCCACACAAAGTCTCAATTTTCCGGAAGGTTTTGGCAAAATTACTAAGGGTGATGCCCAGAGAGAAGCCTGCACACGTTCAATCACACCTTGTGACTCCAAATCGTGTAAGGTTCTTGCGACCTCATCACGCAATGCATGGGGAACATTGCGCGCTCTGAAAAATTTCGGTTGCGCATTTACTTTCAGTTCCAAATGTGATTCATAGATCTTAACGCAACCAAGGTCCGATGCAAAAATGTCCGAAAATTCTTCACATAGACGAGAAACACTGGCTGAAGGCACAGTCTGGTTCACTGATAGGACCTGATTCACTATAGACAAGTTAAACAACTGAACTAAATCTAAACCAAACAAGTTCACTGCAGAAGAAGAACGAAGTACGTAAAATGACACAAGTTTTGTTTGTCCCTTGTATGTTGCAAGAGGGCTGCACTGTCCTAACACAGGGATATTCTGACCAGAATAACTATTTAACTTAACATTTGCGGCAGGCAAGGGAGGTGTGCCCAGTTGTTTGTATGTGTCTTTATTGATCAATGAAACTGCAGCTCCGGTATCGAGCTGGAATGGTATCGCGGTGCCATTAATGTCCAAGTCCACAAAAAGTTTATTGTCCTGCTGACGACAAGAGCGACTGTCTCGTGCAACGTGAACAGGCACTGGCACAGGAGCACTTGCTACTTGATGTGATTTCCGGCGACGTCGACGTACACTTTATGTGGGATGCAGACAGTCACTTTTAGAGAGAGTGGCACTGGGCGGAGTGGAATTAACTACATGAGTGTCCATGGGCGAAGGTTCACGAGCCTGAGTATTCTTGGTTCGATTCCAGCGTGAAGCAAAGGGCCTGGAATGGCTATGAGTGTCCGATCTGAGCTTTTTCTGGCAAACACTCTGAACATGTCCTTTTTTATTACAGAAGAAGCAAATAGCTTGGCGTGACGGGCAATTGTCACGCGAATGTCTAGTAGCACACCGCGGGCATGATTTCAGCACTGCATTTGCTTGCTGCCACGGGCCACGTGGTTGAGAGCTTGGCGGCAGCTGCGCAGACGAGCGCGAGGGCTGTTTACTGTTCCGTGCAGCTTGCCCGGCGGGCCGGTTAACGTGACACACGGCTGGCGAAGGTTCAAACGATTCCTGAACAAAGTCAAGTGTGTCTTGCCTATCCAATATGCCTATCACTTGTTGAAGAGAGGGATTGACTAGTTTCAAAATTTGCTCCTGTATACGAACATCAGAAACGTTCTGTGCAATTGCATCACACACCATAGTATCTGAATAAGGGAGTCCACATTCACACTCAAAAGCACAATCCCTAGTAAGGTCTTGCAAAGTTGCAACCCACTCCCGATTAGTTTGGCCAGCCGTGTGTTTTGTACGAAAGAACGTATACCTTTTTGCAACTACATTGACTGATTCTTTGAAATATGCATCTAATGCAGACAAAATTTCTGCGTAGGACAGAGTTGCTACATCGCGTCGGGGAAACAATTTCACTATCACACGGTACGTCTGCACCACTACACACGCCAATAAGTGAGGCTGCCGCTCGAAATCTGTAGGCGGCGAGATAGAATCCAAATTGGCGTGACCACTCCGTCCAGCTTTCCAGTGCCGCATCGAAATGACGAAAAGGCGGTGCAACTGCATGTTGTGGCTGCGGTAGCGGTGGAGCGGCGGCGGCCGCATCGTTTTGCTTTGCACGTTGCCCCTGGACGAGCTGTACAAGGGCATCCAATAAGGCCTGCGTCTGCTGATTGTGCAAGCGATAAAATTCGGACAGTACATCTGGAGATTGTGGCGAAGCCATGACACAAGTAAATTAAGCAAGTAGAAAAAAGAAGACCTTTTGGAGACTCGTCGCCAATTTGTAGTGTTGGCAGACTAGCCAACACTGTTTTTCTAGAGGAGGCCGAAATGCACGCGTTTAATTATACGCTAACTGGCGTGAGGTCTGGAACAGGACAATTTCTTGAGAATTGCAAATAAACTACGTAGTTGATATAATACTTAACTTTAATCCACAATTGTAGAACATCGCTCTTGATGATACATGCTTCACATAATAAATATCAATTGTATACGGCGCCTTGCTAGGTCGTAGCAAATGTAGCTGAAGGCTATGCTAACTATCGTCTCGGCAAATGAGATCGTATCGGTCAGCGTAGCTTCGCTAGCAAAGTCGGCTGTACAACTGGGGCGAGTGCTAGTAAGTCTCTCTAGACCTGCTGTGTGGTGGCGCTCGGTCTGCCATCACTGACAGTGGCGACATGCGGGTCCGGCTTATACTAATGGACCGCGGCCGATTTAAAGGCTACCACCTAGCAAGTGTTGTGTCTGGCGGTGACACCACAAAAGCCCCTTGTTTTTGAAGCAGCCATAATCGTATTGGTTCAAATGGTTCAAATGGCTCTGAGCACTATGGGACTCAACTGCTGAGGTCATTAGTCCCCTAGAACTTAGAACTAGTTAAACCTAGCTAACCTAAGGACATCACAAACATCCATGCCCGAGGCAGGATTCGAACCTGCGACCGTAGCGGTCTTACGGTTCCAGACTGCAGCGCCTTGAACCGCACGGCCACCGCGGCCGGCCATAATCGTATTCTCGGCTACAAAATTGTTTACTGACCTTTTCATCTTTGTCCCGTTTTAATTTTTATTTTAACCCCGTTATGGAACTCATCTTTAGTAATGTGTTCACTCAGGTTTATTTCGCAGAGCTAAGAAACCTGGCCAGTTAAATATGTTGAGACACGGTGCACTGCCAGCAGGGATCTGAACTACATGGGTTCTTCATACCTAATGTCCTTAAATTGTGCTGTTTCTTCTGTTATCTTTTTCTTGTCTACTTGTGATTCTGTTTCAATTACTACGGTGTTTACTGTTGACCTGATTTATTTCATTTTTAATTTGTCTTGCTCGGGGTTAATTGTTTTAGTGATGGTCTCTTTAACGGTTCTTGCATCTCGGTTGGTTTCTGGTTTAAAGAAAAGTGAGCTGAACCGTTTAGCTTTTGTTTGTTGAATGCGTTTCTGTACTTTGCTTTTTGGGTTTTGCGGTCAGACCGGCAGCGGCAACCGCTGCAAATGAGAGCGAAGGGGTTTATTTTCTAACTTTAGTCTCTGATTTTCGGATTTGAGCTCCGCTATTTCTGCTTTCGTGGTCTTCTAGTGCGTCTGCAACCGCTAGTTCTTTTCTGAGTCTGGTGTTTTCAGTTATGAGCACTTCATTTGGTCCATAAAGCCTTGCTTGACCTAGTGTGACAGCCCAAATTTTGTCTCTAACCTGCGAGGTAATTGTGGTTAACGCGCTTTTTTGTTTTAGTTCATTCTGGAATTCCGCTAAGATCTCATCTACAGCGCTTGTCATTCTAGTTTCCACTTCATTTCTTTTGGGAATTAACTCTTCCACTAAAATACAGAACCATATCGTTAACGTCGATATGCAGGAGGATTTTGAAACATATATTGTGTTCGAACATTATGAATTACCTCGAAGAAAACGGTCTATTGACACACAGTCCACATGGGTTTAGAAAACATCGTTCCTGTGAAACACAACTAGCTCTTTATTCACAAGAAGTGTTGAGTGCTATTTACGAGGGATTTCAGATCGATTCTGTATTTCTGGATTTCCAGAAGGCTTTTAAAACTGTACGACACAAGCGGCTCATAGAGAAATTGGTGCTTATGGAATATCGTCTCAGTTATGTGACTGGATTTGTGATTTCCTGTTAGAGAGGCCACAGTTCGTAGTAATTGACGGAAAGTCATCGAGTAAAATAGAAGAGACTTCTGGCGTTCCCCAAGGTAGTGTTACAGGCCCTCTGGTTTTCCTTATCTATACAAACAATTTGGGAGGCAATCTGAGCAGCCGTCTTAGGTTGTTTGCAGATGACACTGTCGTTTATTGACTACTAAAGTCATCAGAAGATCAAAACAACCTACAAAACGATTTAGAGATCTGAATGGTGTGAAAAGTGGCAGTTGATGATAATTTCTTGATAGCGACCTACATAGGGAAGAACGATCACCATGATAAAATAAGGGAAATCGGAGCTCGTACGGAAAGATATAGGTGTTCATTCTTACCGCGCGCTATAAAAGATTGGAATCACCATACTAGCGTATCACCCGGCGTGATGATATGGGGTGCCATTGGTTACACGTCTCAGTCACCTCTTGTTCGCACTGACGGCACGTTGAACAGTGAACGTTACATTTCAGACGAGTTACGACCCGTGGCTATACCCTTCATTCGATCCCTGCGAAACCCTACATTTCCCCGGCCCGGGTGGCGGAGCGGTTCTAGGCGCTACAGTCTGGAACCGCGTGACCGCTACGGTCGCAGGTTCGAATCCTGCATCGGGTATGGATGTGTGTGACGTCCTTAGGTTAGTTAGGTTTAAGTAGTTCTAAGTTCTAGGGGACTGATGACCTGAGAAGTAAGTCCCATAGTGCTCAGAGCCATTTGAACCATTTAGCCAAACCCTACATTTCAGCAGGATAATGCACGACCGCATGTTGCAGGTCCTTTACGGGCCTTTCTGGATACAGAAAATGTTCGACTGCTGCCCTGGCCAGCACATTCTCCAGATCTCTCACCAATTGAAAACATCTGGTCAATGGTGGCCGAGCAACTGGCTCGTCACAATGCGCCAATCACTACTCTTGATGAAGTGTGGTATCGTGTTGAAGCTGCATGGGCAGTTGTACCTGTACACGCCATGCAAGCTCTGTTTGTCACAATGGCCAAGCGTATCAAGACCGTTATTACGGCCAGAGGTGGTTGTTCTGGGTACTTATTTCTCAGGATCTATGCACGTAAATTGCGTGAAAATGTAATCACATGTCTGTTCTAGTATAATATGTTTGTCCAATGAATACCCGTTTATCATCTGCATTTCTTTTTGGTGTAGCAATTTTAATGGCCAGTAGTGTAGATACCACTCGTCTTATTGCCCCCGTCCTCGTGCCTGTCGGAGACGCGTCACTGTTTGACGCCCTCCGACTGATGTGTAGCTCACATTGATTCCGGGAGTAGGTTCGGCATTTTCGAAAGTAGCAGCGACTGCCGCCAGTGGGGAGCAGGTTGTGTGCCCTAGTGTCCGCGTATACTCGCGGACGTGGAGCTTAAGTTAGTTAAAATCCGATGCAAACGTCCTAAATGCTTCACAGAGTGAGGCAAAGAGAGCGCGCGCCGGACGAAATTTGCTGTGCGGCAGCCGATTCCCAAATTCTGGAACCGTTGCGCACGTAGTTTGTCTCTAAACCGAGTGCAGCCAGTTCTGTTAAGTGTAGTACGCTCTGTGATTTGTTCCACAGTTTGCCGCGCTGTTACTCGGTAACGCCAGGAAGTAACAGCCACACGCCAGTTGACAGTACTTGCAGCCAGCTCTCCGCAGGCGGCGTCCGCTGAGCCGGCCGCTGCTGCCTGGGACGCCTGACGCAACGAGCAGCTGTGGCTCGCGCAGCCATTCCGACACAACCCGCGCTGTCAGCACATTCCGCGCCCGACGTCACTGCAGATCGCTGCACTCCGTGCCGTTGGCAGAAAGGGCAACGCGTCACAGCCCACAGAGAAGACAATAGGCTCCCGTCCCGCCTACGAAACTTGCCACACGGCACGGAAGAATACATTCACTATCACGGAAAAAAGACCTCTCACGGTCAAACTACGGTCTCTGAACTTGTGTTTAATGCCTAACGTGACAGATTAAGTCTTAAGCTATCCATGCTGAAACTTTCGCAGCACTCCGACCACTTATTCCCAACACAAACGCGAAAACAAGAGGAGCGCTCGCCGAACACGTCCACACGCAACGCCACTATAGCCTCCCTGCCGACGTCTCTCCAACAGACTAATGACGTCCTCAGGAGTTGTCTCGCCATTAGGCGGGTGCTGGACTACTGCATAAGCCTCGAGACATTCTGGAGACGTTCTGGAAGTGTACATCTATGATACTGGTGCGACTACGGTCACCGCATGGAACTTCTCGTGGGAGTCCAATAGCTTGTAACCTATGCACCGCTGCCCATTTACTGTAACCCTCGCACCGTCGCAGTGACGATGCGACACAGTAATCGCCTGGCGTTTGCATAGTACCGGTGTATGTAGGCTGTTTAGGTTTTTATATTGGTAACGCCACGTAGCGCTCTGTATGAAAATCACTGACTGTGTTGTGTGCAATCTGAGGCTGGTTTGCATTGGTGTTGGCTATTGTAGTGTTGGGCAGTTGGCTGTTAACAGCGCGTAGCGTTGCGCAGTTCGAGGTGAGCCGCCAGCAGTGGTGGATGTGGTGAGAGAGATGGCGGATTTTTGAGAGCGGATGATCTGGACGTGTGTCCATCAGAAACAGTACATTTTAAGAACGGATGCCATGAACTGCTATATATATTATCTTTTGAACACTATTAAGGTAAATACATTGTTTGTTCTCTATCAAAATCTTTCATTTTCTAACTGTGCCTATCAGTAGTTAGTGCCTTCGATAGTTTCAATCTTTTATTTAGCTGGCAGTAGTGGCGCTCGCCGTATTGCAGTAGTTCGAGTAACGAAGATTTTTGTGAGGAAAGTGATTTGTGAAAGGTATAGGTTAATGTTAGTCAGGGCCATTCTTTTGTAGGGATTATTGATATTCAGATTGCGTTGCGCTAAAAATATTGTGTGTCAGTTTAGTGTTAATCAGAATAGGTAAAGAGCGAAATGTCTGAGTACGTTCAGTTCTGCTCAGCTGTTTGAAAATCAAATAATGTAAGAGGTTTATCAGCACAGTAGATCACTAGTTTTTCTGAGGGGACGTGTCACCGGCTTCCTGCCGACTTCTGTCCAAGACGCTAATGACGTCTACAGTTGGTTGGTTGGCTGGGTTAAGGATTAAAGGGACCAAACTGCAAAGGCCATCGGTCCCTTGTTTCATAAACACACTGAGCATATTTAAACCATCCACCAGTCAGGCTAAGCACTAAAAGAAAAATTCCGGGGAAGAAAAGCCCCAAGGTCAATGGTAAGGCAGCATGGAAAATGGAGCACAGCAACAAAAACAACATAGAGAAGAAAGGCAGAAAGAATTAAAACTGTACAGCAGAGTACCGTGGCTGGCTGATCACGAAAATAAAAAGATGAGCCAGCCACTCTGAAACACGTGAAAACCTCCAGCCTAAAAGATTAGGGTGGATTCAAATTACAGCACAAAACTAAGTAAAAAATACAGCACAAAAGAGGGTGATGCAATAAAATTAGATGGACCTATAAAGGCCGCTTGTGCGAATAAAACTTAAAACCCGATCTGCCATAGAGACATGGTCACCTAAAAGAGATGATAAATCACCATGGAGATTAAAAGTTCACCTGAGGGCGGTTAAAAGAGGACATTCCAACAACATGTGGTGAGAGAGATGGCGGATTTTTGAGAGCGGATGATCTGGACGTGTGTCCATCAGAAACAGTACATTTTAAGAATGGATGCCATGAACTGCACCACAGCGACAATGAGGGGGGTCTTCTCGACGCAGCAGATGACCATGCGTCAGCCAAGAGTGACCAATGCGGAGCCTACAGAGAACAACAGAATCCCTGCGAGAGGCCCACATGGGGTAACCCCACATAGTCGTGGTCTCCTTTATTCTCCGCAGCTTGTTGGGTGCAGACAGAGTGCGCCATTCGTCTCCCCACATCCCAAAGACCCGACGGCGCAACAACAATCGGAGATCAGTTGCCGGGAGGCCGATCTCCAACGTCAGTTTGCGAGTAGCTTCTTTGGCTAACTTGTCGGCGAGCTCGTTTCCCGCTATCCCAACGTGTCCCGGGGTCCATAAGAACACCACCGAACGTCCACGCTGTTCAAGAGCGTGAACGGACTCCTGGATGGCAACAACAGACGCCTACAGTGATCTCGCTATTAGGAGGGTCATGGGCTATTGCATGAGCCTCGAGGACATTGTCGGAGACATTCTGCTGGTGTACATCTATGATACAGGTGCGGCCACGGTCTCCGCATGAAACCACTCCTGAGAGTCCAGTAGATTGTAACCCGTTTACTGTACACCTCACACGCTCAAAATGACGATATGACACGGATATAGCTTCGGGATTGCATACTAAAGGGTCCCTGCCCACGTCTCTCCAAGAGACTAATGCTGCCCTGAGGAATAGCCTAGCCGTTGGGCGAGTGCTGGGCTATTGGATAGCCTCGAGGACGTTGTCGGGGTCATTCTGCTAGTGTACATCTATAACACACATGGACCTTCGGTCAGCGCATGGAAAGTCTCTTGGGAGTCCAGTATGTTGTAACCGATGAAAAGCTGAAACCCTCGCACCCTCAGATTAACGATGCAACACATAAATTGCTTCGAGGTTGCATTAACACAGCAACTATGCCGACGTCTATCCTAGAAACATATTTAGTCATTAGGAGTTGTCTCGCCGTTACACAGAGGCTGGGCTATAGCATAAGCCTCGAGGACATTGCCGAAACCATTCTGCTACTGCACATCTATGACGCTGGCGTGGCAACGGTCACCACATGGAACCGCTTCTGAGTGTACCGTAGTCTGTAATCGTTGCCCCACTACCCTTTACTTTGACCGAAGTTCCATGCGGCTTTTCGCGGATGATGCTGTACTATACAGAGAAGTTGCAGCATTAGAAAATTGTAGCGAAATGCAGAAAGATCTGCAGCGAATAGGCACTTGGTGCATGGAGCGGCAACTGACACACAACATAGACAAATGTAATGTATTGCAAATACATAGAAATAAGGATCCTTTATTGTATGATTATATGGTAGCGGAACAAACACTGGTAGCAGTTACTTCTGTAAAATATCTGGGAGTATCCGTATGGAACGATTAGAAATGGAATGATCATATAAAATTAATTGTTGGTAAGGCGCGTGCCGGGATTCATTGGGAGAGTCCTTAGAAAATGTAGTCCATCAACAAAGGAGGTGGCTTACAAAACACTCGTTCGATCTATACTTGAGTATTGCTTATAAGTGTGGGATCCGTACCAGGTCGGGTTGACAGAGGAGATAGAGAAGATCCAAAGGAGAGCGGCGCGTTTCGTCAAGGGTTATTTGGTAAGCGCTATACCTTTACGGAGATTAACAAACTCAAGTAGCAGACTCTGCGAGAGGCGCTCTGAATCGCGGTGTAGCTTGCCGTCCAGGTTTCGAGAGGGTGCGCGTCTAGATGAGGTATCGAATATATTGCTTCCCCCTACTTATGCCTTCCGAGGAGATCACGAATGTAAAATTAGAGAGATTCGAGCGCGCACGGAGGCTTTCCGACAGTCGTTCTTACGCGAACCATACGCGACTGGAACAAGAAAGGGAGGTAATGACAGTGGCACGTGAAGTGCCCCCCGCCACACACCGTTGGGTGGCTTGCGGAGTATAAATGTAGATGTAGATGTAGATGTACTGTAACTCTCGCAACCTATCATTGAGCATGCTACACAGAAATTGCTTCTCAGCTGCAAACTACAGGCTCCGTGCCGACGTGTCTCCAAGGTACTAATGTCACTTTCATTAACTGCACCGTCATTGGGCTGGTGCTGGAATATTTCAAATGCCCTGAGGACATTGTCGGAGTAATTCAGTTAGTGTACATCCTTGTCACTGGCACGGCTATGGTCACCGAATACAACCTCTCCTGGCAGTCTAGTAGATCGATGCAAAGCTGCCGGTTTACTGTAACACTCGCGCCCTCAGATTGACGATGATACAAAGAAATTGTTTTGCCTTTGCATTCTACAGGTTCCCTCGGTGCGTCTCGCCAGTAGACCTATTCCTCTCTCTGGAACTGCCTCGCTGTTAGGCCAGCGCTAGGCTATTGAATAAGAATCGAGGACATTGTTGGAGTCATTCTGCTAGTATACATCTATGATACTGGCGCGGCATTGGTCACCGGTTGAAACCTCTCCTGGGAGTCCAGTAGCTTGTAACCGATGCCCCGCTGCCCGTTTACTGAAACCCTCGCACCCTCACATTGATGTTGCGAGACACATTTCTTCGCGATTCCGTACTGCAGGCCTCTTGCTGGGTCTATTCAAGAGACAACTGCCGCACTCAGGAGTTGCTCGCTATTAGGACGGTGCTGCGCAATTGCAAAAGTATCGCGGAGATTGTCTGACTCATTATGCTAGTGTTCATCTATGGTACTGGCGCGGCTCTAGTTATTGAATGGAACATCTCGTGGGAGTCCAGTAGCTTGCACCCTGTGGTGTGCATACTGTAAGACCTTCAGCACACGCACCATCAGATTATTTGACTTGTCGCTCTAACGAAGTAGGCAAGTGTCAGCAATATGTCTCGTGGTCTTATCGTGGCGTGTTTATCTTCTGCCGTTAGGTCAGACGATAGAAATGCCACTTGCACGCTTAGAGTAGCAGATGGACGGTGACCAACTTTAAACAGAACTTGATTAATTTTCACACACATTTATTAAAATAGTAACAAGTATAAAATTTACTGAAGTTGATTCTGGATGCTATTTACAATTGACAATCTGAAGTTCCTTTGGTATTGGTACGTTAATCTCATTCTCACATATGCCTATGATATTTGACAAAAGTGTCTATACATTTATCTTCATGGCTATGTACAGGAATATGGTAATCTTATCAGGCGCCGACTGAAACTTAACTATAGACTGGTGCAGACAAATGTAGAACTCGTACAAACTGGTACAGACTGGTGCAGACTGGTACAGACTGGTGCAGACAAATGCAGACTGACTAATCGGAGGTCTGTACACTCGTTATAACACCTCGCGCGTTCATGTATCACTGCGCGAGTGTGATTCGTGAGGAGAAAAGGTTCTACATTAGCACCAATCTCATTGGCTGCGTTACATATTAATACGTGGATCAGCGGAAGCAGAATTTCGTCCATCTCTAAGACAGGGCCATCTCGTAGTGCAGAGACGTACGAGTGCTGCGCCTGCGCTGTTGTGCTTAGTGGGGCGCGCTCTAGTGGGAAAGTTGTGTACGCGCTGACTACGCGGAACTATGTGCACAACATGTCCGATGCATTGCTACCTTTTTACTGGAACCGTCCCACCCTCACACTGACGATGCGATAGAGAAGAAGCTTCGCGATTGCATACTACAGGCTCCCTGCTGACATCTCTCCGAGAGACTAATCCTGCCCTTAATTCTCTTATCATTAGGCAGGAGGTGGGCTGTAGCATAAGCTTCGAGGTATTGTCGGAGCGATTCTGCTAGTGTACATCTGTGGTACTGTCATGGCTGCAGTCAGAGAATGAAGTGCAGCAGCTCGTAACCGATCCACCTGTGACCGATCACTGTAATCCCTGCACTCTCACATTGACCATGCGACACAGAAGTTGCTCCGGGATCGCATACAAGAGGCTCCGTGCCGACGTCTTTCCAAGGGAGTAATGCCAAACACAAGAATTGTCCCGCCATTACGAAGGTTTTGTTCTATCGTATAAGCTTCAAGAAGATTGTCGACGTCATTCTGATGGTGTACATCCATGTTATTGGCGCGGCGACGGTCACCGCATGTAAACTCTCCTGGGAGTCCAGTAGCTTTTAACAGATGCACCACTGCTGGTGTCATGAAAACCTCGTACCCTCACATTGACAATGCGACACCTAAATTGCTATGTGACTGCATACTACAGGCTCCCTGCCGACGTCTCTAAGGCACAAACGCTGCCCTCAGGAATCCGTTGGCATTGTACATGCTTGATACTAGCGCGGTTACGGTCACCGAATGGAACCTCTACTGGCAGTGTAGCAGATTGTAACCGATGCACAGCTGCCCGTTTACTGTAACCATTGCACCCTCACATTGACGAAAGGACAAAGAAATTATTTTGCCATTCCATACTGTTGTGTACATAGTTCCGCGTAGTCAGCGCGTACACAACTTTCCCACTAGAGCGCGCCCCGCTAAGCACAACAGCGCAGGCGCAGCGCTCATCTGTCTCCGCACTACAAGATGGCACTGCCATAGAGACGGACCAAATTCTGCTTCCGCCGATCCACGTATTAATATGTAATGCAGCCAATGAGATTGGTTCTGATGTAGAACCTTTTCTCCTCACAGAGCACACTCGCGCAGTGATACATGAACACGTGAGGTATTTTAACGAGTGTACAGACTTCCAATTAGTCAGGCTGCATTTGTCTGCACCAGTCTGTATCACTCTACATTTGTCTGTACCAGTCTATAGTCAAATTTCAGTCTGCGCCTAATAGGATTACCATATTCCTGTACATACCCACGAAGATAAATGATAGACACTTTTGTCAAGTATCAGAGATATATGTGAGAATAAGATTAACGTACCAATACCAAAGGAACTTCAGATTGTCAGTTATAAATAGCATCCTGAACCAAGTTAAGTAATTTTTATGCTTGTTATTATTTTAATAAATGTGTGTGAAAATTAATCAAGTTCTGTTTAAAGTTGGTTACCGTCAATCTGCTACTCTAAGCGTGCAAGTGGCATTTCTATCGTCTGACCTAACGGCAGAGATAAACACACCATGATAAGACCACGAGATATATTGCTGACACTCACCTACTTCGTTAGAGCGACAAGTCAAATAATCTGATGTTGTGTGTACTGAAGGTCTTACAGTACACACACCACGCACAGTACAGGCTCCCTCGGTACATATCGCCAATAGACCAATTCTGCTCTCCGGAACTGCCTCGCTATTAGGCGGGTGCTAGGATATTGCATAAGAATCGAAGACATTGTTGGAGTCATTATGGTTGTCTACATCTATGAAACAGGCGCGACTACAGTCACCGCATGGAACACCTCCTGCCAGTCCAGTAGCTTGTAACCGATACACCGCTGCCCATTTACTGTAACAGTAGCACGCTCACATTGGCGATTCGAAAGAGAAATTGCTTCGCACTTGCTGGGCTATTGCATAATGCTCGAGAACTTTGCCGGAGTCATTCTGTTACTGTACATCTATGATACTGGCTCGGCAAAAGCCATTGGTTGGAACCTCTCCTGGGAGTCGAGTAGCTTGTAACAGAGACACTGTTGCCAGTTGACTGTAATCTTCGCACACTGACATTAACGATGGGACACAGAAACTGCTTCGCCATTGCATACTACAGGTTCTCTACCAATGTATGTCCAACGCATTAATGCCACCCTCAGAATCTACTTCGCCAAAGGGCGGGTACTAGGCTACTGCATAAGTCTAGCGGACATTATCGGAGTAAAACTGCTAGTGTACATCTGTGATATGGGCCCAGCTACTTTCGGCCTTGGAACCTAGTCTAGGAGACCAGTAGTACGTAACCAATGCACTACTGCCCATTTACCATAACCCTTGCACCCCCACATTGACCATGCAGCACAGAAATTGCTTCGCGATTGCATAGGACCCGACTTCTCTCAAAGAGACCGACGAGGTCCCCAGGAAGTGTCTCGCAGTTAGACTGGTGCTGTGCTACTTCATAAGCCACGAGGACATTGCCAGTCAGTGCCCTGTGGAAATTTACTGCCTCACCAACACAGTTAGACCGCAATAGACCAGTGATGCTGTATTGTAACATGTCACTCCGGACTACACGTCCATTTTTTAAAAAGAAAGCTGGAGACATTCTGCTAGTGTTAAAGTATGTTATTTGAGAGGCTATGATGGCCGCATGGAACCTCTCCTCAGAGTCCGGTAACTTGTAACTGATGCACAGCTGCCCATGCACTGGAACCGTCTCACCTATGCTTTGCGATGGGAGACTATAATTGTCTTGCGATTGCATAGTACTGGTTCAAATGGCTCTGAGCACTATGGGACTCAACATCTGAGGTCATCAGTCCCCTAGAACTTAGAATTACTTAAACCTCCCTAGAACTTAGAACTACTTAAACCTAACCAACCTAAGGACATCACACACATCCATGCCCGAGGCAAGATTCGAACCTGCGACCGTAGCAGCCACGCGTTTCCGGACTGAAGTGCCTAGAACCGCACGGCCACCGCGGCCGGCTGCATAATACTGGCTCTCTGCGGATGTCCACGAGACTAATTTCGCCCTCAGGAATTGTCTCGCCACTAGCGGGTGCTTTGATATTGCATAAGCCTCGAGGACATTATTGGAGACATTCTGCTTGCGTGTGTCTCTGATACTCGCGCGATCTCAGTCGACACATGGAACCTCTCTTGGGGCGCCAGTAGCTTCTCACTGATGGACAATTGCCCTATTACTGTAACCCTAGCACCCTCTCATTGACGACGCAACATATAAATTGCTTCGGGGTTGGATACTACAATCTCCCAGCCAATGTCTCTCCAAGAGACGCCACTCTCAGGAATTGCCTCACCATTACGCGGGTGCTACACAGTGGCATTAGCTTCGAGGACATTTCGGAGCCGTACTGCTTGTGTACGTCTGTGATACTGGTGTGGCTACGGTCACCACATGGAACCTCTCTTGGAAGGCCAATATCTTCTAACCGAGGCACTGTTGCCCAATTACTGTAACCCCCGCACCCTCACTTTGACGTTGCGACACAGATATTTCTTCGCAAATCCATATTACAGTCTCCTTGCTGACGTCTCTCCAAGAGACTGTTGCCGCCCTCAGGGGTTATCCAACCATTAGGCGCGTGCTGCGCCATTGCAAGAGTCTCGATCAGATTGTCGGAGTCAGTCTGCTAGTGTAGACCTATACTGGCGCGGCTATGATCAGCAACCGTAACATCTCCTGGGGTTCCAACAGCTTGTATCCGATACAATGTGAAACGCCCGCTAAACCCACTGTGTAGAAAAGGTGATTAGGATTGTGGAAAGAGCCAAATGAGAGGGCGGTCAGTTTCACTTCATAATTGTAATTTAATAACACATTTAAACAAAAACGGCACATAGCCGAACATTTACGAGTTTCAAACTCCAATACATTCACTGCTGAAGGCCGCGAAACAAGAAATCTTAAAAATCAAAAAAGGAAATTTCAAGTGACTGAAACGCGGCGCAAAACAAACGTCTGAAGGCCACAACTAAATTTCAAAATTTTAAAATATATTACCTTGATCTTTTAAGGCAGAAGGCCGCAATGTTTTCGCTTAAGGAGAAATTTTGAGAGTAAAGCTTTAAGCGGCTGAAGGGCCACAGTTGATTTTCCAAAAGTTCAAAAAATACCTTAACGTTTGAGTTTAAGTGGCCGAAAGCTCACTAAATGAAAAAGCAACGCAACGACAATAAATTTAAGAATAAGGTTTTACGCGTATGAAGGCCCACAACTGATTTTCCAAAAATTCTAAATACTTTAAACTTTTACGTTTAAAGTTGCTGACAGCGCACTAAATGAAAAGATAGCATAACAACAGTAACTTTCAGCAAAATATCCACTTGCCAGACTTCAAACTTACTTATACGGGCTGAAGGCCCTTCATTTACATAAAACACAATAAAAAAATTTGTTTTAAAGCATTGGCTATAACAGATTACCAACAGACCATTAAACACCCATGAAAAGGACAGAGTAGACAACGGCACTCAGACACCTCCAGGGGGGAGGGGGGGGGGAGGGGGGGGGGCTGCCATCGAAACAGTAACTTTCACTTAGGTGAGACAAGTGGTGAGCCCTACTACACTTGATCTGTCAGTAACCCAAACAAGAGACAGTCACGGACCGACCGACCAAACGACTTGCTAGCCACCAATCGGTACATGAACTCAAGGACCAAACTGTTACGGACGTGATTATCCACAACGAAATATGTATTAAGCTACGGTGGACAGAGACAACAGGTGAGGAAAGGACACTGCCTGAAATTACGTTAGTGTCCAGGGCAGGTAATCGGAACACTAAAGGCCACAACGCAGAAAATTACGCCAGTACACTTGAGTTTGAAATAAGGTAATATGGTTAACTCCACCAAAAAAAGAACACTGCCTCAATTTACGTCAGTGGTCAGGGCAGATAACTAGAACACTAACAACCACAGAGTAGAAAATTCCACTGATGCACTTGAATTGTAATGAACCAATATAGTTAATTCCACCGCACGGCGGCTCGGTTTCACCACTACAAACAATCGGTGTTGCTCACAGGTTCAAAATGGTTCAAATGGCTCTGAGCACTATGGGACTTAACTTCTCAGGTGATCAGTCCCCTAGAACTTAGAACTACTTAAACCTGACTAACCTAAGGACATCACACGCATCCATGCCCGAGGCAGGATTCGAACCTGCGACCGTAGCGGTCGCGCGGTTCCAAACTGTAGCGCCTAGAACCGCTCGGCCACCTCGGCCGGCGTTGCTCGCAGGAAAACCTCCCCTAACAAAGAACCACCGAAACTAACGACACAACATGAACGGACGAGGTTTGGGTGCTTTAGACACCACTCAACTTTGACGTCCTGGGTCGGTGAGCCACGAAGTTCGTAGCGATCGGACAGCTCGACACACGCACCGACACTGCGCAGGGACGGCCAGCGGACCCAGCCTACCGCGCCGCACGCAGATATCCTCCCTGGTCCGCACCAACCGACCGACTCCCCTCAGAATACCGACAACATCTAAAATAGCCGTCAGTGGAAATAACGCCAACTACACACACAACCTGACAAACACTTTCATGAAGACCTGAACGATATCCAACAATAACTAAGCACCCACAAAGACAAATCGGGAGTCGATGCACACACACATACACAGACTCATGAACGATCGGTGAGCCAAAACGCGTCGTTCGGAAAGACGACCGACCGACGATCCACCAAGACCGTGGCCCGGCTCAAGTGATGCGTGGCGGCAATGGTCGGGCGCGCCACGTCGATGCAGACCTCACTGCTCCAACCCGACTGCACTAGTGCCGCATTGCAGCTGCCCGACTGACAGGTCCGGACTGCACTCCAGACTCGTTTCAACTGATGGCAGCCCGAACTCGCGACCCGAACTGGCTTACGACAGACAACGACCGGGAAGTAATAGCAGTCGAGCAAAGATACTATGAGAGGGGATATATTGATACGCGCTGCTAGCGCCGCTCATGGTCAGGCAAAGCAGTAACTCAGTGACACCAGTAATTTAAATTAACGTAGTACGTTAAAAACAGGGTGTAAAATACGTGATGGCGGGAACACGAGTCACGCACGCATCACAGTGCTGCCAGTATCTGTAACCGTCGCTCCCTCACATTGGCAACGCGACTGAGTAATTACCTCGCTATTGTATGCTACAGGTTCGTTCCCAACGTCTCTTAAGGATATTAGTGCTGCCCTCAGGAATTGTCTAACCATTATGCGGTTTTGAATACGCTGCTTGTATACAATGCACTGCTCGCCGTTTACTGTAACCCTCCCACACTCACATTGACGATGCGACACAGAAATTGAACTGTCGACATCTCTAGACTATAGGCACGAGGACATTTTCGGAGTCATTCTCCTAGTGTACGTCCATGAGACTGACACGGCTATGTTCACCGCAAGGAACCTCTTCTGGGAGTCCAGTAGCTTGTAATGGAAACACCGCTGCTCGTTCACTGTAGCCCTCGAACCCTCACACTTCCGATAGACACAGATATTGCTTCGGGACTGCATACTACAGGTTCTCTGCCGACGTCTCTACAAGAGACTAATGCTCAAAATGGTTCAAATGGCTCTGAGCACTATGCGACTTAACTTCTGAGGTCATCAGTCGCCGAGAACTTAGAACTAATTAAACCTTACTAACCTAAGGACATCACACACATCCATGCCCGAGGCAGGATTCGGACCAGCGACCGTAGCGGTCGCTGGGCTCCAGACTGTGGCGCCTAGAACCGCACGGCCACTCCATCCGGCCGGACTAATGCTGCTCTTAGGAATCGCCTCGCCATTGGGGGGTGGGGGGGTGGAGTATGGAGCTATTGCATAAGCCTCGAAGTCATTGTGCTAGTTTACATATACGATACTTGACGCGGCTACGGTCACCACATCGAACCATTCCTGTATAGCTTATATCCGATGCGCTGCTGCCCTCGCACACTCACATTGACGATACGACGGAGATATTCCTTCGTGATTCCGTAATGCAGGCTCTATGCCAACTTCTCTCCAAGAGAATAATGCTGTCCTGAGAAGTTGTCTCGCCATGAAGTTTGTGTGTGACAAAATTATTTATTTATTCTTGTTGCATACTACAAGTTCCCTGCCGGTGTTGGAATTTACATATGTTTTGGAGCTCATTTTGAATTGTCAAGTTTTAGAATGACGGTACTTACTATATGTTTCCTGCTGTAGTTGGCAGAAGAGCCAACACCGTGTTACTAGAGGAGGCCGAAATGCACGCGTTTCAGCTCACGCAGGCGGGCGTGAGGAGGGAAGAACTATACTGACGTCAAGTCTGGAACAGGACGAGGAAATTAGAATTTAGAAAGCGGACGTAGCTGGTGGAATACTTAACTTTAATCCGTTAATGATGAACGTCGCTCTTGACGGTACATGATTCACAATATCAGTATCAATAGTAACTGAATATAGCGCCTTGCTATATCGTAGCAAATGACGTAGCTGAAGGCTATGCTAAACTGTCGTCTCTGCGAATGAGAGCGTATTTAGTCAGTGAACCATCGCTAGCAAAGTCGGGTGTACAATTGGGGCGAGTGCTAGGGAGTCATTCTAGACCTGCCGTGTGGCGGCGCTCGGTCTGCAATCACTGATAGTGGCGACACGCGGGTCCGACGTATACTAACAGACCGCAGCCTATTTAAAGGCTACCACCTAGCAAGTGTGATGTCTGACGGTGACACCACATTTCCAATTATATTTGATAGATTAATCGTCTAAGTGGCATAACGATAGACTGAGGGTCTTGTGAACAAATTCTTATGATGTTGTAACTTTTCCATTCACGTCTTCATTTCAGTTTCACTTAGAGTAATTGTTGGATTCAGGTGCTGAATACATTTAATACAATTATTATCAAATTTGAGGGTACAATCTGCTGTAAGTAAGGCAGAAGTCTTGCAGAAACCTATTAAAAAAATTTTAACGAGGCTAATACACTAATACAGCTACTGTGTTGTTAATCATCAAACAAGTTGATATATTCATTTTTTTATTATGTACCATACAGTGTAACAAACAATAGATACTGTGTTTCAATTCTGCTTGCCTCAGGAAACATGTATTTTACAATATGTAATGTTGTATATTCAGGCTCATACTTACGCTCCAAAGTTCTCATTGTTTCAGTTACCTATATACTTCAGTTTTTAGGCAGCAGGATGAAGTGGTCAGTAATAACTACGAAACATTTTTTTGAACCAGATTAAATGTGACTAGTAAGAGATCCATAGAGAACATCTTTGGAGTGGAATCTACAATCTTAGACGTTGCTTAGTGACAGAAGAACATATCCCCTTTCAGTCTCTCCATGTGCTTCATCCTGTCAGTTCCTTACCTTACACATGAGTCAGATGTTTTCACGCATGCTGTGTTTTCGACGTGGCAGATCTGTGTCGTCTGGTAAGCACTGATTATGTGACGAATGTTCAGTAAATATATGGTGATTGTTTTCCTTTGTGGTCACTGTAGCTCATTATGATATCTTCCACTGTACAAACTGTAGTGTCACCGCCAGACACCACACTTGCTAGGTGGTAGCCTTTAAATCGGCCGCGGTCCGTTAGTATACGTCGGACCCGCGTGTCGCCACTATCAGTGATTGGAGAGCGAGCGCCGCCACACGGCAGGTCTAGAGAGAGATTTCCTAGCACTCGCCCCAGTTGTACAACCGACTTTGCTAGCGATGGTTCACTGACAAAATACGTTCTCATTTGCCGAGACGATAGTTAGCATAGCCATCAGCTACGTCATTTGTTACGACCTAGCAAGGCGCCATAATCAGTTGCTATTGACATTGTAAAGAATGTACAGACAAGATCTACGTTCAACATTGATGGATTAAAGTTAAGTATTCCACCATCTGCGTCCGTTTTTCTGGATTCTGATTTCCTTGTCCTGTTCCAGACCTCACGCCAGCCTGCGTGAGCTTCAACGCGTGCCTTTCGGCTTCCTCCAAATTCCATGGGTTGGCTCCTGCCAATCCACAACACAAACATACCAGATAATGAATTGTTGTTTGATCAAAACGTTTTTTAGTAATGTATCTCTATTGCTCAGATCGCGATTTTTCAAGAATAATATCAGCCTAGCAAACATAGCTTTTAATGATTAAATATGATTCCGCCTTTATAGGCCGTCCCATATAAAACAAGTGCGCCTCAAGCCCGAGATTCAAGTATGAGTGAACTAACTAAGAAAGAGTAGGCAATAGTAACATTAAACACATGTAGTTACCTGTCTATAAATGGTGCTGGAAGTGGTGGCCATGGGCATCCAGGTATCGCCGACTTCGTGTGGTGACGTGACCAACAACACGCTGTAATTCTGCATGCGGGGTGTTGTTAAATTCTCTAGAGTTACGTTTAAGATCGTCTACTGTGCAAGGATTGTCGGCATCAACTTTGCTTCTAGTGTGTCCCATCAACAATCTGACAATGTTAAGGCTGGGGACCTTGGAGGCCAGAGGCCTCTACTGAGAAGCCTGTCTTCAGGGAACAAGTTGGTGAAGTGGTTCGTACTTTGGTCAGATGTGTGAGTAGTTGCTCCATCTAGCTGGAATACAGCCTACAGCTTCTCTGCATCTGTTAACTGTGCCTAGAAATAGTCAAAGATCTGCAGATATCTGGAACTGTATGAGGAGTAATTGAAAAATATGAGGCCAATAATGCACATGCCGAGGAATACACACAAAACGCCTGTCTTCTCTGAGTGGAGAGACACTTCATACAGAATATGTAGGTTGTCCTGCGACCAGTATCTGCAATTCTGTGAATTTACGTAACCTGACAAATGAGATCATGTCGCATTTGACGTGAAGTGAAATAGGAGGTCCACGTAAGCATTAACAGTTGATGTTAACAACCGGTTAAATAATGAATTCATTTTTTCCTTATCCTCAGGTTAGAACTGTTGCATATAACTTACACTAAAGACTTTTAATTTCATATATTTTAGTACATGATGACTCAACCTGCTGCGATTTCTTACCGACTTGCGGGACCTTCTCGTAATGTCCATGCGAATTCTGTGTGTAATTTCAGAGGCTGAGTGTCGGTAACCTATTCCTTTGCGCATACTGAACAGGTCCTACATCCTCCATTTATGGTACAAAACTAGAATAGCGCTGGTCGTGGGGAGGTTCCTACCAAGATACTTCAAATGAAAAATTTCTTCAAATCCTTTGATGGAGCCTGTCTTTATATAACACTTCACAATATCAATTCGCTGTTCTAGTACAGAATGCAGCATTTCTGCAACAATTCAACAATACGAGCTTCTCACAACTGACGCACGATCATACAGCTGCACACAACTCTCCGGTAAAATGCAGTGTAGCCAACTTTCGAGACAGTGTTGCCACTTCAGAAGCAAGTTGTCTAGAGGTGATCAATCGGGTTGTGAGTCGTAACAGTTGTAGTGTGAGACGCCATGTATAAAAATATGCTTGCAAGTAACGTTGCCAAAATTATATTTAGATTAGATTAGATTAATTATTCATTCCATCGACCCGTAAAAGAGGGAATCCCCCTGGGTGTGGAACATGTCAGATAAACACATTACAAAAATGTAATTATAAAAACTTGAGTTTCATTAATTTTAATGATCCTTGGCTGACTACTATCCAAGGGGAAACACAGTAGTCACAGAGTTGACCAAGACTGGTTAAATGACATTAACGTGAAACTTAAAAGTAATAATGGGTCAGTGTGATACGGATAAAGGGCGAGTGAAATAATTGCACAGAAAATGGTCTGTTAATTTCGTTGAGGAAAATAAGATTTGTAGGACACAAAGAGACAACATAGACAATTTTTATGTCATATTCATAAGGTACTCAATTTATTCTCACTGGTTTTCAAAAGAGATTTGGAATCATATCCCAGCAAGATCGAGATCAAAATCCAAAAAACACGAAAGAGGGAACCCTCTAAGATGCATCTTGAATTACATTGGCAATCCACAGCACCTATTCAGAGATAAATTGAATAAAATCATTAGTCAAAGCTACCCATATCTGAGACTGGTGTATTATACGACCAAAACTGGTTATTTGTGAGAAAGGAACTTTACAGTTATTGTGCAAATCGCCGTTTCCCCAAAATACCTACTTTGGTGCGTCGCTACGTATTCAGAACCTGTGACAGCAGGCAGATACGTGGGTGATGGGTGCAGTAAGGCCCTGGAGAAGTGAGAGGGAACTGGGGCGTGTACTCGGCACGTGACGGGCCGAACGCCTCGCTGAGCCCATCGGGACGGACGGATGCGGCGAGAATCCGCGCCTCTTCCGGAAATCGACTGCGGCTCCGCACTTCCGGAACACGCCACGTCACTTCCGCCGGCTCCCACTCTGCCCGCTGCCGTCTTTTCTCGCCGGCTGCTCCCGTTGAGAGATTTTCGGGTGGTTGGCGCCTCTGCCACAAATCTCCTCCCCTTCAGGAGTGCCATTCTTCTCGCCTGCCCCACTCCGCCCATTCCACCCCAAACACCGATCACTCACCCTTCACCATATCTTGCACGCCCGCTACTCAACGACTCGCCGTTCCCTAAGACAAATGACGTTCCACTCCCTGAGAACTGATGTCGTCACTCCCGACCAATCTAGACCAATATGTCCGCCATTCTTTTATCACAGCAAATACCGAGCAGTGGTACTTCCCTTAGAATGAATTATTGCAGCTAACATGGGCTCTAAAACGCATTTCTCAGAATGTACAAACCCTTGTTCATCTCCGCTACAGTGAAACACTTCTACTGCAAGCCCTTTGCTATTGAGAATCACCTGCAGAATGCAACAAACAAATGAGGATGTATTTCAGCTGTTATTTTCCTTGGATTCAGCATACACAAAACATCAGTCAATGTTGTCATAGTAAATTGTATTTGAACCCTGATACTACTCAATTCTTTACAAAGTCAAAATTACAATCTCACCACAGTTATTTAAAGGAGATAGGAAGCCCGGGATTACTGGCGATGGACAAGCTTATGATTATTGTAGAATTTGACTCAACACAAATTTTATTATAAGCTTCAGTTCGGACATTTGCCCTCTTACTGATACAATACACAAATCTTTACTTTGATTGAATTAAATAAACACGAATAAGAATCATATTATTTTGCGTCCACAATCAAAATCATTGATAGTAGGCACAGTGAATGATCAATCACAAACAATCGTTCTTCTTTAACGATGTTTCTAGAGACTAATAACGCTATACACATCCAACCAAAGTTACACAGCCACACAATACCACAACTTCGATCGTAAAGCATAATAAAACTGAACTTCCCACATAAAGGTATACAGTGAAACATTCTTATACTAAGAATACAAGGTGGGCCAACCATGTTCGCAAAACTTGCAAACAGAAATAATAAATTCCATGTTCATTAAAGATACACAAATCATTAAAATAGGTGTTAAATAAAAATGGCTACTAATAACTCAACCAGTAAAATAACTTACAGAAACACTAATATGATAACATGGTGGCCTCAACTAACGGACATAATGACTCAGAATGATTCCCAAATTGCACTTAACTTTAGAGAAAAGCGCCAAGGTCCACAGCAGTGTTTGGAAGCAATAACGCTACGGCCGGCAGGCAATACAAGCGATCACTGGCCACGGCTCGTGCACAGGGTCACATAGCAGGCGGAATATATTTATATAAAATCCGACCGGCCCCACAATGAACGGTCCTGACAATCCATAACCGCGCCGACTTCAAGGAACTAGCAGTCATAAGGAATGACCTACAGCACAAATAGATTGCAATGAAAACAAGGTCAAATAACAGCCACACTGGAATATATAATAAACGCATCTCCAAATTCTCACGGAGCAATCTCCCAGTACATTACCGGGAAACTTTAGAGATCACTTCCAGTGGCCTAAAGGCACTTTTGGCATTAAATAAACAAACCAAATGCTGCCGTGCAAATGCTTAAAACATGAACTGTACGCCAGCCGCTGTAGCCGAGCGGTTCTAGGCGCTTCAGTCCGGAGCCGTGCGACTGTTACAGTCGCAGGTTCGAATCCTGCCTCGGGCATGGATGTGTGTGATGTCCTTAGGTTAGTTAGGTTTAAGTAAATCTTAGTTCTAGGGGACTGATGACCACAGCAGTTAAGTCCCATAGTGCTCAGAGCCATTTTTGAAATTTCACCTTAACAAATTGACTTATTACTCCATGTATAATGGAAATTATTTTATTTCCACCTTCTCCTAACCCTGAAAAGTTCTCGCGTTGGGGGCATATAATCTTGTTCATCCCCTCATGAACCATTCAACATAGCGGAGATCATATGTGGTTTTTTAATCTAACAAGCTTAACTTAACGTGTAAGTAAATTTCTTGTCAGTTAATAAGGTCTCGGTTTACAGTTAACGCTTATCGGGATTCTATCTACGTAGTGCCTTGTTCTCTCAAAAATTTACAGTTTAACATTATAGGTAATTTCCCAGTGCATAACATAAAGACAGCCAATGGCAGGCACATTTGACTTTCCGTGAGCGCATGCACGTGATCCGCCATCTTGCTCGGTACATATCCGTGTGCCACAGTCACTTCCATCGAAGCGCGTCCTTAGGGCGCATAATTTTTGGAAGTCGGGATTGTGTGCGCGCTAACCTGACAGTTAAAAAAAAAAAAAAGAAAAGAAAAAGCGTCTGCGGCTAATCGACCGCTTTCCACGAATTGGGGCCGGGGCTGTTCCTCAGCTAAGTAACGTAACCTGACATGGTAACACGGTACTTTAGCTTTTTATGTTTGACCGTGCCTTATTCTGGCATTTTTTAGTTTATTTTATACTAGATTACTCTAGCTGAAACCTGGGTAAAGACCAGTAACATTTCGCAACTGGGGTGGATTTTTGACATATTAATTTATCACAGTTTCTGACATGGCTGCAGCATGTTAAAAATTATTAGATGCTGATCTCTTACGTGCCACGTGGATATTTGAGTTTATTTCACACAGTGTTGCTTGTCTGTTAGCACTGACAACTCCACGCAGGCGGCGTTGCTCTCGGTCGTTAAGTGGAGGCCTTCGGCTGCTGCATTGTCCATAATGAGAGGCAATGCTTGAAATCTGGTTTTCTCGGCACACTCTTGACAATATCGATTTCGCAATATTGAATTCCCTAACGATTTTCGAAGTGCAATGTCCCATACGCTTACCTCCAGTTACCATTCTACGTTCAAAGTCTGTTAATCTCCGTCGTGTGGTCATAGTCACATGGGAAGATTAGATTAGATTAGATTAGTTTTTCATTCCATAGATCTGTGCTGAGGAGATCCTCGTGGATGTGGAACATGTCAATTTTTTTTTAAAGCTGAAATAGCAATACTGTAGTATCAATATATACAATACATCATTTGTTTCTATTAAAAAATTCGTCAATGGAGTAGAAGGAGTTGGCCACTAGTAAGTCTTTCAGGCTCCTTTTAAACTGATCTTCATTTGTAACTAAATTTTTTATGTTCGATGGCAAATTATTGAAAATGAGTGTTCCTGAGTGGTGGACCCCTTTTTTGAACTAAAGTAAGTGCTTTGAAGTCCTTGTGCAGATCATTTTTGTTCCTGGTATTGTACGTATTGTTGAAAAAAGAGATATATTTTTAGGACAAATTTCATTAAGGAGTAAATATACTGAGAGGCAGCAGTTAGTATACACAGTTCTTTGAAGAGGTTTCTACAGGATGTCTGTGAATTTACTCCACAAATAATACGTATTACACGCTTTTCGACTCTGAAAACTTTTGTTTGACTTGAAGAGTTACCCCAAAATATTATACCATATGACTTTATGGAATGAAAGTAGGCAAAGTATGCAAGCTTTCTCACTTTTATGTCGCCTATGTCCGCTAACACTCGAATTGCAAATACAGATTTGTTAAGGCGTTTCTGCAGTTCTGTGGTGTGCTCCTCCCAACTGAATTTATTATCAAGTTGTAATCCCAGGAATTTAAGACTGTCAACCTCTTCTAGCTGCTCTTCTTCATACTTTATGCATATGCTGAATGGAAACCTCTTACAGGTTCTGAATTGCATATAGTGAGTCTTTTCGAAGTGAGTTGGCTTTAAACCATTTATTAATATCCATGAAAATATCATTAGCAGATCTTTCTAGAACTACACTCGACATACTATTTATTGAAATACTTGTGTCATCTGCAAACAAAATGAACTCTGCTTCTGGCAGTGTAACTGATGAGAGATCATTAATGTACACAAGAAAAAGCAATGGCCCTAAGATGGATCCTTGTGGGACACCACATATAATTTCTTCCCATTTTGATGATGACTGATGACTTATTTCACTAGTCCCTTGCACTGACACCCTTTGTTTCCTAATAAGGAGGTAGGACTGGAACCATTTTGCAGCACTGCCCGTGACACCATAGAATTGAAATTTATTTAAAAGGCTGTTGTGGTTCGCACAATCGAAAACTTTTCGCATGAATCACCTGAGTGCAAACGACATGTCCGCCAATGCACTGCCATTTTATACCTTGAGTACGCGATACTGCCACGATCTGTATATGTGCATATCGCTACCTGGTGACTTTTGTCACATCAGTGTACATTGTAGTTCTACCCTTACTTACTCACTTTCGTTATTGTCTTACGTAAGTCGTTAGTAACGCCAAAGAGCTTACAGCAGATGAAATTTGTTCAACACTGGCGAAGATGAACAAGTGATAATAGCTCTTAAGTTAAGCATTTTAGAGCATATATTTACTATACATTTTTACTTGGTGTGCTCCATACAGCAGACTCATAATATTGAACACTTTCTCTAATACCTTATGTACAGAGTGAGTCCATGATCATATTACAGACCTTCAGTGATGGTGTAGGACCATACTTAAATCAACTTGAGGTGAGGGACTCTGGTCCAGGAACGATCGAGTTAAAGTAATAAGCGAAAATCTTTGTGACACCTGTGGCAGAGCAATTCATATATGGGTACTGTTATCGCTAACATTCTAGGACAGACGACTGACAGAGGTGGTAGTATGCACCAAAACAGCAAAAACGTCTAGTAAATATGGGCTGTAAAATCCATAGCTTAAGAAGTATGAGACTTCTTCACTTTCGCTAGTGTGAGAGACATCTGTTTTACTGAACTCGTACCCATAGCTCTTGACATGTATATTTTGGAACCCATATGTACTGGACTCTTTTCTTTTTTTGGTGCATACTACCGCCTCCATAAATGTAGAAGCCAAGGAGCTGGTAGAAAAAGAGATTTCTTTTACCCAATGGAAGATGAATGTGTGCTCACAGAAGTTACGGTATGCATTTTAGAGCACATGGAAAAATTGGAAAGTTGTGATGTCTTAAGGGACCAAACTGCTGAGGTCATCGGTCCCTGAGCTTACACACTGCTAAACCTAACTTAAGTTAACGGTACATTTTTATCTTGTTTTGGTTCGCACTAACACCTCTGAAAGTTGCCTACTCTGTAGTCTTAGCAACAACAAACAACACAACCAGTACACCTGTTCCACTGTCAGATGTATCAGAACGATTCTCAGTTATAACCTTCGATTCGATCCCTTACCTCAGATTGATACATTTGCCCTTTTCAATCATCCCTAAAGGTTTGTAATATCACCACAGAATGGCCCTGTACAGTGCACTCAGTATGTTACTACAACAAATAATCGGTAGAACTCCAAGTCTTGGTCTCAATTTGTCTTATCTCCACAGATACACGGCTTCTCTTTCACAGTAATTTTCAGTACTACTGTATACCTGCCACTGCCGCCATGTAAGGTTTGAAGACGACATTAAAATCGGTTATACAAGATGGAGAAAAGTTGTGTCACGAAATTTTAACCCTGGATAGCTGATGCCAATAGGAACCAAAATTACTAATGTTATGTAGGTCGACAACGCACCATTTTTAAACTACAGAAACATCGCGCTACGCGCGCCTATTGGTTGTGGGATTGCCCTGTTGCCGTTCGTCAGTTGACGGGCAGCGCTATTGTTGTCGGTTCACACATCGTGCGGTTCTAAGCACTTCAGTTTGGAACCACGTGACCGCTACGGTCGCAGGTTCGAATCCTGCCTCCGGCATGGATGTCTGTGATGTACTTAGGTTAGTTAGGTTTAAGTAGTTCTAAGTTCTAGGGGACTGATGACCACAGATGTTAAGTCCCATAGTGCTCAGAGCCATTTGAACCATTTTTTGGTTCACACATACAAGCGCCCCTCGCCCCGGTACTGCCCAAACGTGATAGGTCTTGCTGTTTGTCTCCACCTCTCGTCAGAGGCATTGACACGTAAGCTTCGCTTCGGAGCACACACACATCACCTGCGGTTCAGTCATACAGTAAGCACGGCGGCACAGTATTCGTTTGAAGAACAACGAGATACGGTTTTTGTTTGTGGACTAGCCGACGTTAATGCGCATGAAGCTCGACGGTTGCATGAGGAACGGTACCCGGCAAGACGCCACCCATACCCGCAAACGTCTACAGCAATTCACCGGCAACTTGAAGAGACAGGCTCGTTAGTGGGACATCATGGTGATGCCAGAAGACCTCGAACACGGCGGGATGCAGCATTTGAAGAGAGTGTTCTCGAGTGCTTCGAGGAAGTAGCTACGACCAGTACTCGAGCGGTTGGACACGACGTGGGGGTCACTCATCGGTTAGTCTGGGAGTTTTTGAGGGATGACGGCCACCACCCATTTACTTTCCGCCCTGTTCAAGACCTAAATCCTGAGGCAGATTATGAACAAAGGCTGGGGTTTTGCCGGTGGTTTTTGCGACATGTTGCACGAGATCTCGACTTCCCCACCATTGTGTTGTTTGTCGACGAGTCCATCGGGATGGGCTTTACAACACTAGAAACGTTCATCACTGGGCAAGGGGAAATTCGCACGTCATGTACGTCCACAGACATCAGGAGCGATTTTCGCTCTATATTTGGGCAGGAATTGTGGGTGACCGTCTGATTGGGCTAGACCTTGTACCTCCTCTACTTACCTCCAGCTTTTGCAAGAAAATCTACCAAGCCTGGTGGAAGATGTTTCCTGGACATACGGCTACACATGTAGTTGCAGCATGATGGGTCCCGTACATAACAGTCTTGCTGTGCGCAGATTCTTAAATGAACTCTTCGACGGCCGGGTAATTGGCAGAGGTGCTCGTAGGACATGACCCCCACGATCACCACTCACGCCAACAGACTTCTTCCTGTGGGGATTCCTCAAGGTTCCAGTCCAGCCACCCCGACGCGAACCACCTAGAAACGAAGAGCAATTAACGGGTCGCATTCAACATGCAGCAAATCACCTCAGGGTAGTGCCAGGAATGTTTGAGAGAGTTCGGCAAAACACCATTTGACGTTACCAAGCTTGTGTCACCTCAGAAGGTTGCCAGTTCGAGCACGTGCTTTAAGGAAACGATGTCCTAGCTACAAAAAGGCCCTTTTCGAGCCGACACAATTTCTAAAAGACCTTCTGTACACGAACTAACAGCTGTTGACGGGTCTGTTCTCGGTACGTCTTATCATGAAGCATTCGCCCCCAGGCCCCCAGAGTGGAAGGCTGGCGCGCTACCACCGAGCGTGCGGGCCGCCTTGGATACATCGCTGTCTCCGGCAGGAAAAGCATTCGCAGTCATGCGTTGTCCAGAGCATCCGGCAACAGGGCAATCCCGCGGCCAATCGGAGTGCTTGGCTTCAAGTTTCTGTTCTTTAAAAAATGAACGTTGCCGACGTACACAACACGAGTAATTTTGGTTCCTACTGACATCAGCTATCCAGGGTTCAAATTTCGTGTACAGTTATTCTCCACCCTGTATATGGAATTAAAATAAGTCGTAACATGACTCATAACTTTAGTTTCCGCAAATGACGATCGTACGGAACCCAGGCAGCTCTGTTTCTCAGCGAGGCTCGTGAGGCGGCAAATCCCTGCCTCCATATTAATTCCTTTTTTCCTCGACTTCCAGAAGGCCTTCGATACTGTTTCGTACTGTAACTAATGAAAAACATACGATCGTCCGGAATATCAGATGAGCTTAGCAATTGAATACAGCATAGTTAACGTATTATTGTAGCCAAGATAGACATGAAGCCCACGCCTACTACAGTAGTACAAGTTTATATGCGAACTAGCTCTGCAGATGATGAAGAAATTGATGAAATGTATGATGAGATGAAATTATTCAAGTAGTGAAGGGAGATGAATATTTAATAGTCATGGGTGACTGGAATTCGAGAGTAGGAAAAGGGAGAGAAGGGAACGTAGTAGGCGAATATGGATTGGAGGTAAGATATGAAAGAGGAAGCCGTCTGGTAGAATTTTGCACAGAGTGTAACTTAATCATAGCTAACACTTGGTTCAAGAATCATAAAAGAAGGTTGTATACATGGAAGTAGCCTGGAGATACTAGAAGGTATCAGATAGATTATATAATGGTAAGACAGAGATTTAGGAACCAGGTTTTAAATTGTAAGACATTTCCAGGGGCAGATGTGGACTCTGACAACAATCTATTGGTTATGAACTGTAGATTAGAACTGAAGAAACTGCAAAAAGGAGGGAATTTAAGGAGATGGGACCTGGATAAACTGACTAAACCAGAGGTTGTACAGAGTTTCAGGGAGAGCATAAGGGAACAATTGACAGGAATGGGGGAAAGAAATACAGTAGAAGAAGAATGGGTAGCTCTGAGGGATGAAGTAATGAAGACAGCAGAGGATTGAGTAGGTAAAAAGACGAAGGCTAGTAGAAATCCTAGGGTAACAGAAATAATATTGAATTTAATTGATGAAAGGAGAAAATATAAAAATGCAGTAAATGAGGCAGGCAAAAAGGAATACAAACACCTCAAAAATGAGATCGACAGAAAGTGCAAAATGTCTAAGCAGGGATGGCTAGAGGACAAATGTAAGGATGTAGAGGCTTATCTCACTAGGGGTAAGATAGATACTGCCTACAAGAAAATTAAACATACCTTTGGAGAAAAGAGAACCACTTGTATGAATATCAACAGTTCAGAAGGAAACCCAGTTCCAAGCAAAGAAGGGAAAGCAGAAAGGCGGAAGGAGTATATTGAGCTCTATACAAGTGCGATGTACTTGAGGACAATATTATGGAAATGGAAGAGAATATAGGTGAAGATGAAATGGGAGATACGATACTGCGTGAAGAGTTTGACAGAGCACTGAAAGACCTGAGTCGAAACAAGGCCCTGGGAGTAGTCAACATTCAATTAGAACTCCTGACGGCCGTGGGAAAGCAAGTCCTCACAAAACTCTACCATCTGGTGAGCAAGGTATATGAGACCGGCGAAATACTTCAAGAAGAATATAACAACTCCAATCTCGAAGAAAGCACGTGTTGACAGACGTGAAAATTACCGAACGATCTGTTTAATAAGTCACAGCTGCAAAATAATGACACGAATTCTTTACAGCGAATGGAAAAACTGGTAGAAACCGACCTCGGGGAAGATCACTTTGGATTCCGTAGAAATATTGGAACACGTGAGGGAATACCGACTTTACGACTTACCTTAGAAGAAAGACTGAGGTAAGGCAAACCTACGTTTCTGGCATTTGTAGACTTAGAGAAAGCTTTTGACAATGTTGACTGGAATACTCTCTTTCAAATTCTGAAGGTAATAGGGGTAAAATATGGGGAACGAAAGGCTATTTACAATTTGTACATAAACCAGATGGCAGTTATAAGAGTCGAGGGGCATGAAAGGGAAGTAGTGGTTGGGAATGGAGTGAGACAGGGTTGTAGCCTCTCCCCGATGTTATTCAATCTGTATATTGTGCAAGAAGTAAAGGAAACAAAAGAAAAATTCAGAGTAGGTATTAGAATCCATAGAGAAGAAATAGAAACTTTGAGGTTCGCCGATGACGGATTAATTCTGTCAGAGACAGCAAAGTACTTGGAAGAGCAGTTGAACGGAATGGACAGTGTCTTGAAAGGAGGATATATGATGAACATCAACAAAAGCAAAACGAGGATAATGGAATGTAGTCTAATTAAGTCGGGTGATGCTGAGGTAATTAGATTAGGAAATGAGACGCTTAAAGTAGTAAAGGAGTTTTGCTATTTGGGGAGCGAAATAACTGATGATGGTCGAATTAGAGAAGATATAAATTGTATACTGGCAATGGCAAGGAAGGCGTTTCTGAAGAAGAGAAATTTGTTAACATCGAGTATAGATTTATCTGTCAGGAAGTCGTTTCTGAAAGCATTGGTATGGTGTTTAGTCATGTATGGAAGCGAAACATGGACGATACATATTTAGGACAAGAAGAGAATAGAAGCTTTCGACACGTGGTGCTACAGAAGAATGCTGAAGATTAGATGGGTAGATCACATAACTAATGAAGAGGTATCGAATAGAATTGCGGAGAAGAGGAGTTTGTGGCACAACTTGACAAGAAGAAGGGACCGGTTAGTAGGACTTGTGTTGAGGTATCAAGGGATCACAAATATAGCATTGGAGGGCAGCATGGAGGGTAAAAGTCCTAGAGGGAGACCAAGAGATGAATACACTAAGCAGATTCAGAAGGATGTAGGCTGCAGTAGGTACTGGGACATGAAGAAGCTTGCACAGGATAGAGTAGCATGGAGAGCTGCATCAAACCAGTTTCACGACGACCACAACAACAACAACAAGTCATTCTTAACCGATAGATATCTTCAGAAGTAAATCTCTTATGATTTGTCCCAAGTCATCGTTATAATGTCGGAAACTGCGTGAGGCTTTCTGCGGATGATGTTTTTACACATAGGCACGCATTGCGTATAAACAGGCAGAAAGACACGTTGTATTTGTGTTGGGTCTCCAGCTGGAACAATTTATTTATTTATTTATTTATTGTTCCGTGGGACCACATTTAGGAGAAGTCTCCATGGTCATGGAACGAGTCAATACATGAAATTATAACACGATTGTAGAAACAGTTAAAATGAAATATAAGAAACATATTCAGGCGACAAGTCGTTAGTTTAAATAAAGAAAATCAAGAAGGTAACACTGGAATTTGCTTAATTTTTTAGCTCTTCCAGGAGCTCCTCGACAGAATAGAAGGAGTGAGCCATGAGGAAACTCTTCAGTTTAGACTTAAAAGTGTTTGGGCTGCTGCTAAGATTTTTGAATTCTTGTGGTAGCTTATTGAAAATGGATGCAGCAGAATACTGCACTCCTTTCTGCACAAGAGTCAAGGAAATGCATTCCACATGCAGATTTGATTTCTGCCTAGTATTAACTGAGTGAAAGCTGCTAACTCTTGGGAATAAGCTAATATTGCTAACAACAAACGACATTAAAGAAAATACATACTGTGAAGGCAATGTCAAAATTCCCAGACTATTGAATAGGGGTCGACAAGAGGTTTTCGAACTTACACCATACATAGCTCGAACAGCCCGTTTTTGAGCCAAAAATTCCCTTTTTGAATCAGAAGAATTACCCCAAAAAATAATACCATATGACATAAGCGTATGAAAATATGCGAAGTATACTACTTTTCGTGTTGAAATGTCACTTATTTCAGATACTGTTCTAATGGTAAATAAAGCGGCATTTAGTTTCTGAACAAGATCCTGAACATGGGCATTCTACAACAGCTTACTATCTATCCGTACGCCTAGGAACTTGAACTGTTCCGTCTCGCTTATAACATGCCCATTCTGTCTGATTAAAATGTCAGTTCTTGTTGAATTGTGGGTTAGAAACTGTAAAAACTGAGTCTTACTGTGATTTAGCATCAAATTATTTTCCACAAGCCATGAACAATCGTCGTCTGGACACACTATTTTGTCCATCAAAAACTGTCGATAGTGTTTGATATAGGTTTATCGTTTCTGGGAGCTTTCACCACCGGTGCGCTGTTGTGTCTGTCGCTAGAGGGCAGTTATGTTCCCGCACGCGCGGCGCACCCACGGTCGGTACATGAAGGAGCCGCTGCTGCGTGTTTGATTTCAGTTCCGGTGAGATAGTGCGACGGCCTACTCACCTGAAGATGGCGAACATTTCCGGTTGGAGACTCGACATGAATACAACCAATTATTAGGCGCGGAAAGTTTACGGAGCGAGAAAGAGTCGTTATTGTTTGATTATAGGAGTGCAATCACCAGAAGGAGTAAAATAGGTTGAATACTCAGAGGCACGCGTATGGACTAATTCAAACTGCAACGACCACATTAAACTAACTGCAGGTGAGGAAGGTGCCAGACTGAGATTTATTGGCAAATTCCATCCATCCGTAGAAAACCTTCCTTCGACTAATACTTGAATTGTGCTCGTGAGTCTGGAAATCGCACCAGATAGGACTGATAGAGGAAAATGAGAATATCCGACAAATAAGAGCTACTCCTTTCGTCACAATTTCTCTTGTGTTGGCAGAAGAGCCAACACAGTGTTACAACTGGAGGACGAAATGCACGCGTTTTAGCTCACGCAGGCTGGCGTGAGAGGGGAAGAACTATACTGACATGAGGTCTGGAACATGACAAGGAATTAGAATTCAGAAAGCGGACGTAATTAGTTTGATACTTAACTTTAATCCATTAATGATGAACGTCGCTCTTGACGGTACATGATTCACAATAGTATTTGTTCAGAATACACTCGCAGTAACTGAATATGGCGCCTTGCTAGGTCGTAGCAAATGACGTACCTGAAGGCTATGCTAAACTGTCGTCTCTGCAAATGAGAGCGTATGTAGCCAGTGAACCATCGCTAGCAAAGTCGGCTGTACAACTGAGGCGAATGCTAGGAAGTCTCTCTAGACTGGACCTGCCCTGTGGCGGCGCTCGGTCTGCAATCACTGATAGTGGCGACACGCGGATCCGACGTATACTAACGGACCGCGGCCGATTTAAAGGCTACCACTTCGCAGGTGCGGTGTCTGGCGGTGACACCACAATATCCCCTACTTATCTCGAAAAGGTCTCGTAGTTGTTCATCTGATTATTGTGGCAAACTCTGCTAGAGAGGTTTTTTCCGTCACACTGTGTTTTACTGCAAAGTTTTAGAGAGTGTATATACGTTCCTAGAGCAGTCAGCCAATACATACTTCCCATCTTGGGAAAGCAAAGGGAAATGTATCTGCTGCTAAGAACAATTAGAGATCCTGCAGTAATTCCAAACTGCAAAAACTACTCAAAACTACTAAGAAAAATTATTCAAAAAGTATGAACGTGTACACTGTATCAGAAATCGGTAATTCTCACAACAGGCTTAAGGCTATATGGAATGCAGTGGAACGAGAGGCAGTGCAACTGGCCAAAGAGCAGGACATCACTATTGAATTAATTGGAAGGGCCATAAATGACAAGTCACTGGTAGCAAACGCTTTTAATACTCATTTCGTAAATGTAGAAAAAAATATGCGGACAAGCAGTCCAAGAGAAGAAAGCAGTGATATCAGGAGACGATTGAAGTTAATGGCGCTATACGAGACCTATGCTTCTCTTGCGGCCGATATTGTTTGAGCCCGCACTCATTACAAAAAGCCAGGTGTAACTGAACTGCTCCTGTTGAAATGGAGAAGGCAATACGCCGTTTGTCACATTGGGTGATTGTTTTAGCAGCACCTGGGAGACACCTACCGGCAACATGAACCACCATCATACAACCGGCGCCAAAGCACAGTTTTGGTATTGATAAGTAATTTGAAATTCACTCCAAGTTTCTGTTTCCAGTCACATAACAAATACACGGTCCAGTTCCATTAATGCGACCACCATCTTTGTTCGACGTCAAAGTGCTATTGCCACTCAAAGACAGCAGAGGACAACACTACCATTGGAGTATATGTAAAGCGTGTCGCAAGGGCGCGGGAAACAGCCTAGTTGTTTTCTCGCTGCGGAACACGTGGGCAATTTATGTGACGCCCAAAGGGACACAGTCGTTGCATTTCGGGCAAAAGGTTAAAGCATTTCCAAAGCGGCTAAGTTTGTAAACTGTTATACTGCCATCGTGCTTAAAGAAGCTATACCGTGCTTAGCAAAATGGCGCCGTCCAAAACCTTCGGTGAAGCAACTGTGATGTTCCACCGGCCATAGGTGACAGATGGGAATTACGGCTGTGGTGATCTGTACGAGCCAATAGAGATGCAACTGTTGAGCAGAATGAGATTTTCACTCTGCAGCGGAGTGTGCGCCGATATGAAACTTCCCGGCAGTTTAGAAGGTAGGAGACGAGGTACTGGCAGAAGTAAAGCTGTGAGGACGGGGCGTGAGTCGTGCTGGGCTAGCTCAGTTGGTAGAGCACTTGCCCGCGAAAGACAAGGGTCCCGAGTTCGAGTCTCGGTCAGGCACACAGTTTTAATCTGCCAGGTAGTTTCATATCAGCGCACACTCCGCTGCAGAGTGAAAATCTCATTCTGGAAACATCCCCCAGGCTGTGCCTAAGCCATGTCTCTGCAATATCCTTTCTTTCGGGAGTGCTAGTTCTGCAAGGTTCGCAGGAGATTCAAATTGTGTGAAATCTTATGGGACTTAACTGCTAAGGTCATCAGTCTCTAAGCTTACACACTACTTAACCTAAATTGTCCTAAAGACGAACACACACACCCATGCCCGAGGGAGGAGTCGAACCTCCGCCGGGACCAGCCGCACAGTCCGTGACTGCCGCGCCCTAGACCGCTCGGCGAATCCTGCGCGGCGGTTCGCAGGAGAGCTTCTGTAAAGTTTGGAAGGTAGGAGACGAGGTACTGGTAGAAGTAAAGCTGTGAGGACGGGGCGTGAGTCGTGCTTGGGTAGCTCAGTTGGTAGAGCACTTTCCCGCGAAAGGCAAAGGTCCCCAGTTCGAGTCTCGGTCCAGCACACAATTTTAATCTGCCGGGAAGTTTCAACTGTTGAGCAGCTGCTGGCTCAGATGAACCAAAGGGATAACGTTAGTCTCCTCAACGATCGTTACGAGAAAATTGCGGCGTATGGGCCTCATAGCAGGCTATTTGTTTATGCAATGCTGGCTACTGTTAATCGGCGATGTAGGCTGGAATTTTCACCCGAGTACCGCAACTACACGTCAGCACAGTGATAACAGGTGGTCTTTTAAGATGAATCACGTTCTATGCTCCATCATATACTTGGCCGTTGGCGTGTACGGCGTGAAACATGTGAAACAAACACCCTGGAACAATCGTTAGAAGGAGGCAGCGTTATGGCCTGGGGAATGTTTCCATGGCATCGCCTGGCTAATCCTGGAAGACACCATGGATCAACACAAATAAGGTGATCATTTCCCACCCTTATGGGCAGTTCGTTTCTCCTTGGCATGAAGGCATCTACTTGCACAACAGTCCAACGTGTCACACTGCTCATAGCATACGTTCGTAGTCAAAAGAGCACCAGGATGCGTTTACTGTTCTCCCCGGGCCACCAAACTTCCCATATCTTATACCCAGTCAAGAATCTGTGGAATCACCTTGGTACGGGAATACGGAGAGAATAACGCCAGTTTGCCCTGTGGCCAAGTTTATTGATAGCAGCTCTTCCTGGGCATTCCACCCATCTGGTTTCTGTGGGCATAGATGCGACAATATCGCATTTTAATGTCACCATTCCCACTCCTTCCCTCCTCCCCCACTTCCCCTCGCTCCCAACTTCCCTCTTCCCAACTACTACACCCTCCCCACTTGGAATCTAGAGTGAAAGAAACACAGTATGCTCTGAGCTGCTGGGGAAGAAGAAGGATGTCAGGTACTGTCGTTCTCTATTTACATCATTTATTTCTGAGGGTATCATCCTGTTGCTGGATTGTCCTATAGATGCCCCACCACCCCCAACTTCCACTGCCTACTGTCCCAGATTTTCTGATTGCGCATGTGTATGTTCACCTCGAAATTTTAAGACCTATTGCTCTAGTCTACAATACCGACTCCGGAGCGTGCTTGGAACTGTCCCACAGCCAAACCCATCGGCCTCTGGTTTTGCTGTCCCCTCTATGTACATGTTCACCTTGCTGTGTGCCCTAGTCCCCAATACCATGCGAAAAAGGTAGGAAACTGTTCTACAGTAGCTGCCAGAAGAATTTCCTCCCACCGACCTAGAAGTGTATATCTGCTGAAAACTTATACACAGATACATGGTAGGAAAGCAACTACCAATGAAGGAAGCGTAGCCTCCTGCCGATCTATTAGTGAAATAGCTGCTGAGGTACTTGTAGATGGATAAATAGTAAGGAGAGATAGGACACCGAACTTTAGCTGAAATATAAGAACAATTGCCTCCTACAGATCTATAAATGTACACTGAAGAGTCAAAAGATTATGACCACCGCCCATTGTGAGGCTGAATGCCTCATGGTGGTGTTGCGGGCACATGAAGCGGTGAGGAAAGAATGTAAGCGGAAAAGAAACGAATAGGCAGTCATTACAGTGAAGAAACAGGCCGAAAATGCGGAAATCCACTGATGTAAATGGTTTTGACAAAGGGCACAATGTTGTGGCGCTGCAGCTGGAAATGGGAATCTCTGAAACGACGAAGCTGGTCGTCCATTGGCGTACTATTATCGTGAGCACCTACAGAATGTGGGTGGAGAAAGATGAAATAGCGAGTAGGCTGTATGGTATAGGACGACCAAATCTCATCACAAAACATAGTGGTGAGAGAATCCTCCACCGTGTAATCCAGGACAGGCAGCGATCTGTGGCAGAACGGGAGACAGAGTACAATGCTGGTGCATGCAGAAGTGTTTCGGAGTAAACCATTCAAAGGCCATCGTTGAATATCAAGCTCCACATCACATAACCCCTACATGTTCTTGTGTCGACCCAACCCCGTCCTCAGTTACGATTGTAGTGGGAACAGCACCACTGAGTTTTCTCTGTGAATCAGTAGAAACATGTCACCTGTCGAATGAACCGCATTTCTTGCTATACCAGGTCGATGGGTCCTCATAAGCTGTTATCCAGGTGTATGGCTGCATGTAATTTCCACCGTTGCACATATACAGCCAGTGAGGGCAGAATTATGCTGTGAGCTTTCATGGGATCTGTAGTGATAATCGAAGGCACAATGACAATTGCGAATTATGTGGACACTGTTGCGGACTACTTGTATCATTTCATGCTAGAAGTCCACACCTACAATGGTGACATCTCCCAGCAGGATAACTGTCCATGTTTCGAGGTCATAAATGTGCTATAATGATTTGAGGGGCATTATAGTGACCCCATATTGATATCTTGGCGAGAAAATGTGCCTGATCTGTACCCATTGGAACACATATCGGGCACCACCGTGTGGGCATAAACCATCATCCTGTAAAGTGCGGAAATTTCTTGACTCGTGTACAGACATCTGGTGCCACATACTTCTGGAATCCTTCAGAATCCTTGACAAGCAGAATCGCTGTTGTACTGTGAGTGACGAGTGGAACAACACACTACTAAACAATTGGTCACAAGTTTTTGGCTCATCGGTGTACAGCTGCTGAAGAACTTGTACAGAGGTACAAGGCAAGAAGAGAAAGGACAGCAAACTATCACTGAAGTGGAGGAAGAGTTACCTCTTACCGAACTACAAGGGTACAGACGCTGAGGAATGAGTACACAGGTACGTGGTAAGAAGGGATAGGGCAGCAAGCACTCACTGATGTGTAGGAAGGGCAAATCAGGCTGTCACAAGTGACAGAAAATGCTTCATTGCTCTAATTCACTTAGAAATTGTTGTGGAAATCGCCACTAGTAAACAACAGTTCATAAAACAACTCAAGCGTAGGGTATTGAAAAAAATCATTGTAATTACAAAACAATTGCAAAAAGTGACCCCAAAAGATATCAGCAGATGAGAGTTGGGGCCAATGCACGTGTGTTCATCTCAATGTGTGGATACAGACAAAGCAGCTTAGAAACAGTCTTATCTCCACTCCTACCTTCCACCTTATTCCCTCTCCTCCCCAGGCCTGTTCTACCCTGTTACTGATCATCCACAAACAGATCACTCTACCGCCTACTCCGACGACTATCGCCCGGGCCAGTCCATTTATGTGCGTTTTACAATAGTTTCTCGATACCGTGAGTGTGTTTGGGGACTATGTATTGGAGTTTGATGGTATAAACAGAAACAGCAAGTTACAATTGCTGTGTAATGTGAGTGGACTGATGACCTCAGACGTTATGTCCCACAGTGCTAAGAACTATTTGAATCATTTTGTAATATGAGTCTATACATAGGATGTGAAAATTGATGGAAAATACGTGAAAATGTGGAAAATGCAACAAAAATGAAACCTCACCTGACTGTATGAAAATTATTCCATTCCTCCACTGGCGAAACTGACAAGTAGTTGTGTATATTGTCTGTGCTCTATGCGTTCACGTCCTGCAGAATACAACCTGTTGCACATGTGCTTATGAACTTCAAGCTATTAAAAATAAATGATGCAGTATCCAAAGAGGGATCAATTCTCTTGGTCTCTTCGAAAATGGAACACCAAGACATCTGTTACCCCGTCCTGTGGAACATGAGATTAAATATAGAGGTCATCACTATTGTATATGTTAATTCCAGCACCCCGTGTGTGTTGTGGGAGCAGCATACCCTACACCGTGTGATGCCCAGCTTTCTGTGAGAGACAATGAACTGAACCATATTAATGTCTGTTTAGCACCTGACATAGACTTCAGAGTCATGGAATGAAAAGAGAATGTGTGGCAGTGTATAATGTGTAAGTAGGCTGTTTATGTTTTCTTATTGGCAACGTCACGTAGCGCTCTGTATGAAAATCACTGGCTGTGCTGTGTGCAGTCTGTGGTTAGTTTGCATTGTTGTCTGCCATTGTAGTGTTGGGCAGCTGTATGTGAACAGCGCGTAGCGTTGCGCAGTTGGAGGTGAGCCGCCAGCAGTGGTGGATGTGGGGAGATAAATGGCGGAGTTTTGAAATTCGTAAGACTGGATGTCATGAACTGCTATGTATATTATGATTTTTCAACACTATTAAGGTAAATACATTGTTTGTTCTCTATTAAAATCTTTCATTTGCTAACTATGCCCATCAGTAGTTAGTGCCTTCTGTAGTTTGAATCTTTTATTTAGCTGGCAGTAGTGGCGCTCGCTGTATTGCAGTAGTTCGAGTAACGAAGATTTTTGTGAGGTAAGTGATTTGTGAAAGGTATAGGTTAATGTTAGTCAGGGCCATTCTTTTGTAGGGATTATTGATATTCAGATTGCGTTGCGCTAAAAATATTGTGTGTCAGTTTAAGCACAGTCATGTATAATTTTTCTAAGGGGACGTTTCATAAATGCTTTAGTTTAACATTGCTTAGATGTGTTGCAATAAAAAACTATGTGTCAAACTGTTTACGAAGGTACAGTACAGGAACACTCTATTGTGACTGCTAATCTGTGGGATATGGTCTTCTTCCAGTACAGGCGACAAAACTTTACACAGGTTTGTGGAAGCGACTTCGGTCACTGACCGCCTGCTCCAATGTGTATTTAATGGGGTCATCAAATATGCTCGATATCAATTCGCAGACGGATTTGCTTTTGATATATCGAAATAGAGAGAGATGGCATAAATATCTTATCGAGTTCTCTACCACGTGACGTTAATAAAGTTTTTTTTTGTAGTAATTTCACTCTGTCGGATGTTGCAAAATAACAAGGAAGGATAGGGGGGAGAGATAGATAGAGAGAGAGAGAGAGAGAGAGAGAGAGAGAGAGAGAGAGAGAAATAGAGATGCGAACTGTAGCTGATGTTGAATGTAAAAATGACTGCCTTTTTTTTTCGAATATGTGAATAGATAGTGAATAGATAGCATGAAAAATACGGTTCTGTACTGATGTTTCATGCACCCGAAGCTCATGTAATATCCACATGCATGACAATGTGTTAACAAGACTTCTACACACACAATTTTTTTTTTTTTTTTTTTTTTAGTACCTGATTGCTTATAAGAAGTAAGTTGACGTTAGATACAACTCTTCCACTGATAATTTGTGTCATACAACTGCTTATAACGTACACCTTTTCGTGGACTGAATGTTTTTGGAGATTGAAGATCTTAGACTTACTCTGATGAATGTCCCGAAATAACAAGGACATTCTGAGGTGATCGGTAGTTTTTACATCAAAATAGTTGAATTTTTCGATTCGTTTAGGATACGTTATCGACTTTATAGTTGGTGGACATCTACAACGGATATGTGACAGGTTATTGTTATACAGTTCGAACCTCAGCAGTTTGCTCATCCGACGTCGACAACAGTATCATAAACAGAATTCATAGTTTTATGCTGTTGAATGTTACAAACAAATGAGGAGTTATGGGACGTGAATTGTAGCTTGCTGTGAGGTGTAAAAACGATTGGTTTTTTCCAACATGTGAATAGATAGCATGAAAGCTGCTTTTCTGTACTGATACACTCCTGGAAATGGAAAAAAGAACACATTGACACCGGTGTGTCAGACCCACCATACTTGCTCCGGACACTGCGAGAGGGCTGTACAAGCAATGATCACACGCACGGCACAGCGGACACACCAGGAACCGCGGTGTTGGCCGTCGAATGGCGCTAGCTGCGCAGCATTTGTGCACCGCCGCCGTCAGTGTCAGCCAGTTTGCCGTGGCATACGGAGCTCCATTGCAGTCTTTAACACTGGTAGCATGCCGCGACAGCGTGGACGTGAACCGTATGTGCAGTTGACGGACTTTGAGCGAGGGCGTATAGTGGGCATGCGGGAGGCCGGGTGGACGTACCGCCGAATTGCTCAACACGTGGGGCGTGAGGTCTCCACAGTACATCGATGTTGTCGCCAGTGGTCGGCGGAAGGTGCACGTGCCCGTCGACCTGGGACCGGACCGCAGCGACGCACGGATGCACGCCAAGACCGTAGGATCCTACGCAGTGCCGTAGGGGACCGCACCGCCACTTCCCAGCAAATTAGGGACACTGTTGCTCCTGGGGTATCGGCGAGGACCATTCGCAACCGTCTCCATGAAGCTGGGCTACGGTCCCGCACACCGTTAGGCCGTCTTCCGCTCACGCCCCAACATCGTGCAGCCCGCCTCCAGTGGTGTCGCGACAGGCGTGAATGGAGGGACGAATGGAGACGTGTCGTCTTCAGCGATGAGAGTGGCTTCTGCCTAGGTGCCAATGATGGTCGTATGCGTGTTTGGCGCCGTGCAGGTGAGCGCCACAATCAGGACTGCATACGACCGAGGCACACAGGGCCAACACTCGGCATCATGGTGTGGGGAGCGATCTCCTACACTGGCCGTACACCACTGGTGATCGTCGAGGGGACACTGAATAGTGCACGGTACATCCAAACCGTCATCGAACCCATCGTTCTACCATTCCTAGACCGGCAAGGGAACTTGCTGTTCCAACAGGACAATGCACGTCCGCATGTATCCCGTGCCACCCAACGTGCTCTAGAAGGTGTAAGTCAACTACCCTGGCCAGCAAGATCTCCGGATCTGTCCCCCATTGAGCATGTTTGGGACTGGATGAAGCGTCGTCTCACGCGGTCTGCACGTCCAGCATGAACGCTGGTCCAACTGAGGCGCCAGGTGGAAATGGCATGGCAAGCCGTTCCACAGGACTACATCCAGCATCTCTACGATCGTCTCCATGGGAGAATAGCAGCCTGCATTGCTGCGAAAGGTGGATATACACTGTACTAGTGCAGACATTGTGCATGCTCTGTTGCCTGTGTCTATGTGCCTGTGGTTCTGTCAGTGTGATCATGTGATGTATCTGCCCCCAGAAATGTGTCAATAAAGTTTCCCCTTCCTGGGACAATGAATTCACGGTGTTCTTATTTCAATTTCCAGGAGTGTATTTGTGCATCTGAAAAGTATATAATACCATGTGCATAACAGTTTACTTACAAAACTTCCACAGACAATAATTCTGACTGCTCACAGGCTATAAGAGTGCACAGGCTGCAGGAGGCAGCTGGAAGCTGCCGGCGGCAGTGTGGTCGGTCGGCTCCAGTATACTGAATAGCAGCAGCACGTAGCGACCTCAGCAGCTGCTGGCCACGTCACGTCACCCACCCCACTCTGGTGAGCGCAGCAGCTGGAGCTGCCTCTTCCTGCCGCGGTATGTAGCCAAGGCCCACAGCGTGCTGCTGCCGTTCTACTCCCGGAGTGTTGTCTTTGCATCATCCGTGACAAATAGCCGAGTATTTCACTACTGTTCCATTGGTCGACATTTCCTACATATATGCAGATATCTGCAGCGTGAAACAGTCTATCACTGTCGAGGGAACACCGACCAAACCAGAGCATCGCCAGCAGATGGATATCTTTGTGTACCATCAGCCCCAGGGTAGAAGAGGCCTGGCAACAAGTATCCCTACCTATAGCGGGAGGAGAGGGAGGGAGAAGGGGAGATAAGACTGGTTCTAAATTGCCTAACTGTATCGACACATCGAGCTAAACACACATGCACTGTCCTGAGGAAGTTATTTTTTTGTTTTTGTTTTTATAGCTGTGTTACGTTATCACAATGTTATGTTTTCCTGTAGGACCAAAACCAGAATGCAGTCATAGTGTAACAAAGGCGTTGGTTTTGCGTTTTTGTTAATAGTTAATCGCTTATAAAAATATTATGTATCTCGCCCCCTAATACACACTCGTACCACCAACAAGAAAAAATACAGGTATGAGTCCCAGAATGTTCGCTCAGTACTGGTTATCATGTTGCTGTTTGATCGTACCAGCATTACGTTGTTGGTGGGGTCTTCTTCTCACCACAGCATGTAGAACTTGCTGGGTGAATGTGCGGTTAAGGACTGGTGGATGATGTTAAGTGCTCATTTTGTAGTATATTCTGCGTACAGGCAATGTTCTATGCTCAATATTCAATGCGTAAGTTAATACCATAAGAGTGAGTTTACCCTTATTTAGCTGGAGATTTCGTTAATTTTAGAACGATATCACTGTTAACATCACTCTCTTCGTTTTAAACACTCCTTACACGATGCGAGGTAAGGTCTGTCGGTACAGTATTCGTTGCTGCAAGCATAAGAATCACACCTGGAGATTGAGTTCACATTTATTTCGCTGAAGACCTCACTGATTTTAGTATTATACACAATATTTCGACTGTCAACTCATTCGTTTTAAAAGCACTAGACTACTAATTTTACACAAAGTGAGATGAGGTCTGTCAGTATTATATTCGTCCGCAGCTCTAGAGTAGCTGCCTCTGGGTCACGCGGACCCGGGTTTGATTCCCTGCCGGACTGGGGATTTTCTCTGGCCATGGATTGGGTGCTTGTGTTGCCTTCATCATTTCATCATCATTCGTGACAGTGGCTAGAATGGATTGAGTAAAAATTTGGACTGTGTCAAAATTCGGACTTCGTACGGGCGTTGATGGCCGCGCAGTTGAGCGCCCCACAAACCAAACATCATCATCAGTGTGATATTCGTTGTAGCAAGCACAAGAGTCAAACCTGGAGAATCCATGATGGTAATGCTTCATGCAGCAGGTAAGTGTTCATATCTACGCAGTCACTTTTTTTTTAATGAATGAGCTGGCATTAAAGCAGTTGAGCTCTTACAGTTTAGGCAGACATGCAATGTATTACTCCATCAGGAGCAAGTGGCCTGTATAAAATTTCTCCTCCGTCTCTTTTTTAGCTGTCTACATATACACACACACACACACACACACACACACACACACACACACACGCACACACACACACACACACACACACAGACACACACACACACACGAAGCTGTCATTCGGTACAGTGGAGAGTCTGAAACCTCTATCAAATAGCTTTCGGACTGTTTACCTGAAGAAGTAGAATAAACACGGGCGATGATGGGCTATAACTGCATGGACCGGCGCACATTGAGGTGACTCATATAAAGATCCGTCAGTTCGCATTTATGGGACATGTATTATTTCAGTATTTCTCCTACATTAGTTTTGTCGGTCGAGGACCAATTTCAGACTTTACCTGCACATCCCGGACGTTTGAAAGCATGCAGCTGTTGACCATTGAATTCTTCATCCATGGCGGAGAGTCAGGTATTTCGCTATTGTCCCAGAGGGCCAGTCTTTGTAGGAAATGCCTTCAGCGGCTTGCAGGAAGCGTACTGTTCTAGGGTCTTTTGTTCATCTGTGACTGACTTCGCAGACAGGAAACAGTATATCGCTGACAGCAGATGGATCTCTTTCTATACCATCTGCGACAGATTACAACAGGTCTTGAAATAAGGTAGGAAGAGAAGAAGACAGGAAGAGGAGGAAGGAGGAAGAGAGAAAGGACGCAGAGGAGGTGAGAGGGGAGCTGCCAATTCTCTATCCACATATCGAGGTGAATACACATGCAGCTGCCACCACTCTCTCCTGCGGAGGTCTTTTGGGGTCGGTTTTTGTGGTAGTTGTGTTATTACAATTATTTTTCTCAATTACCAGTGCGTGTGTTGAATTATGATCTGTTGTTTAAGAGTAGTGCTTTTTTCACAACAATTTAGATGTGTAATTAGACCTGTGAAGCATTTTCTGTCAGTTGTCGTAGCATTTATTGAGCGTCCTACACTTCAGTGATAATTTGCTGCCCTGTCGAATTTTACCATGCATCTGGGTACAAGTTCCTCATAAGCTCTATATTCGTAGATCGGTAGGAGATACCTCTGCCTAGACTTCATTGATAGTCTGCTGTCCTATCCCTTCATACCTCGTATATCTGTGTACAACTTCCTCCACAGCTATGCACTTGTAGATCAGTAGGTGGCAACTCTTCTGGCAGCGGCTGCAAGGGCAGTTTCCCACCAACTTAGCGTGATATTGTGGACTCCGGCACACAGCAAGGTGAATATACACACAGATGCAATCGCGAAAAGTGTAGGCAGTGACTGGTGGGAAGTGGGGGGGGGGGGGGAGGGGGGGCTTGGGTGATGGTTGCAGGACAGTATCGAGCATCCTCTGGTTCACTAGAGCATCCGGTCTTCAAACCTCGGGGTGAAAATACACATGTCGGGCGGGAGATGGCGGAAATTGGGGGCGGGGAAGCGATGGAATTTTGAGGCAGCTGTAGGACAAACCAGCACTCTAAAAAATAAATAAAGTAAATAAATAAAAATAGTACCTTACATCCGTCATCCCCAGTTACTCATAGCAGACTGTATTTTTCCCGAAAATTTCCCATTGGAGTAGGGGAATGGAAGGGGAAGAGGGTAAAGTGTAGGAATGCAGGAATGGGATGGGAAGAGGGGAGGAGTGGCGGTGGTGACATCAACAATGCATCATTCCAACATCTACCCCCTGTAGAGAGGTGACAGGGACCACCCATGGAGAACCGCCATCTTGAATGAATTTGGGAACAATGCAGACAGGCGTCATTGTCTCTTTATTCCCGTACTCACCTCGATTGGGGCTTTCGCGGCATGGATCCTCAAACAGACAACGTAATGCAGCTGGCCATGGTTCCATATCCTTGCCAGTACCTTCCAGAACCTCACTGGCTCTTTTCATGCGCGTCTCAGAGCGGTCCTGGGCCCCAGATTCTGGTTACTGAGGTTTTGTCAGGTGGTGTGTTTAAACCTTTCGTGGGCAAAATTATTGAGCAGTTTTTTTTAATGAATATAGAGCAGAGAGTAGTTAACAGATAGATATATTTATCATATAGAATATCAAATTTGGTCAAACTGTGAAAGTGAGGTCACACAACAAGGTGGGAAGTATTCTTCCCACTGCCCTTCGTTGGAGTTAAATGACAAAAACAACTTTTTCAGTATATGTCATATTTATTTGATAAATTTTCTTCTCTTGTTACAATGATTGTTCACAATTACTTGCCATGAAATTTTCTGAAACATGGGTCTATGCAAAGTGGTATTTGACAATATGTACAAACACAGCGAGTGCTCTTTTCCCAGCATTGGTATTACAATGACGGCACGTCCAGTAGGTTTCTCTTAATATGGGTTGATGCTCCCCTACAGCCACATGACGAAAATCTTCAGGTACTTTACCCCTTTTTGCCAGAAAGACGGGTTTTTGTCTACGCCTTTTTTGGGATGAGAAGCCAGCGATCAGTTCAGATGGATCCTGTATGTGAGCTGATCATGCTGTCGACTTTCTCTTTCACTTATTTTCCACAGGATAAAACTCTTCACAACAGCAACGTCCACCAGAAAATACAATATTCTGTGCCACCATTTTACAGAACGTCTGCCAATATCATACCTTTCTCGTAATTGATCAAACTTATCGACACCACCCTTTATTTTGTTGTATTCTGCCATAACTACAGGACAATAAATCTCTGTCTACTTCCATCTTTGTTTTTCCTTTTCACTGTTGCTGTTTCTCAGGGGTCATGAATTGAGGACAGGAAAGTGACTGGACGGTTATCCATCCATTTTACTGCAGAAATGGCTCCTTTTGTTTCAAACCGGAATTCTCCTCGTTCCAATTTTACGTTTTCCTTCATAAATTTGGGTAAATCAAAAGTATTTAACTTATACTATATCTTTGAGGAAAAAATCACAAAATGTCACGCAAACAGCACTGAAAGGCTCCTCTACAGAGCAACACTCAGCTATACAATGCCTCTGCGCGAAGGTACAGCAGAAACGGCGGGAACTTCCGATTGGAAGTAGTACCCTATACTGTTCACTAGCTGGGAGCACCGTACAGAGGTGGGAACTGCGAATCCCACGGGACTAGGAGCGAGTTCATTGTAGTGGGAAGCAGTTTCCCACGGCTCACGAAAGGGTTAATGTCACCAGACAGTGTATAGTCTTGCGAAGACCGATTTACTTTTTTGAAAAATCCTGAGCAACAGAACAAATCATTCAACAGGCAACCGACAGCGTTCCCCCGACTTCTCTATCTCCAGCCCGTGTCCCCCTGGTCAAAGCACTCCGATATAGCGTGACAGCGCATCTCGTAAATAAATTGCTCTGAAATACCGTCTATGATGTGTGGCTACAAACGATATATGTTTTGACTTTTACCTCCCTTTACGTGTAGATTCAGAAACAGCCGGAAATAGTGACTGTAAACGTATTTTTTGATTACTCCCAGATTAAAAGAAAATGTATTCCCCCGAGCTTCGCTGTGTGGCGTAGCAACTAGCGCTCCTGCCTGACATACTACAGATCACCAGCTCATACGCGACGACCGGCGGTTATTTATTATTCTGTATTTATCGTTTCTGGAATGTTTCCGAGATTTCTCTTTTTTAAAATGTTTGTATCTTCCGCAATATTCGATGCTTGTATACAGAGCAGCGCTCTCGTTTCATGAGGTCAGTTCTCTTCTCAACTGGCTGTAGGTTCGTCTTCCGAATTATCATGTTTTCAGTGCTAAGTACGGCACCTCGTTGAAGAACCTGCTTTCGGATACGGACTCGATTCTGATTACGACTGCAACTGAATCAATATATATTTGTCGATCCGACAGTACTCTAGTTCCAATATAACTACAGCCGTGCCTACATGTACTGTCGTGGACAAAACGAGCGAGACCCCTCGCCTTCTCGTTTTGCTGATCCGCACAGCTTTAAAGTCTGCTACACAGCATAACAGGCAAGGCGACGAAGTGCTACCAACATATTATGCACAGGCGTGAAATTGAAAAGCTATCAGAACTTTGTCAGACTGTTTTCAATCATGTTAGGACTATATTAATGCTGATTAGTTAAACACAACACGTAAATATAAGATATAAATGAAAAAAGAAACACTAATTAGTATGAACTGTACTAATAAATCTGAATTTCAGTTTATAGAGATAACAGAACTGTTTTAGTAAGACAAAGAACCCCAGATCGTTACGAATTAGCAAAATATTATGCACATTCGACGGTGTTCGTGTTCGCACAGGTTCCAGACTATTTCTCCACCGTTTCACTCTCTAGCAGAAGTTGGGAAAAAGGAACACCAAATCTGTCCGTGCGAACTCTAATTTCTCATATTTTGTTACGATGATCATTTCTTCTTACGTAGATGGGAGTAAAAAAGAATCTTTTCTTTGCATTCGTAGGAGAAAGTTGGTGAGTGTGATTTCGTTAAAACGTCTCGCAGCAATAAATAGCGCATTTGTTTCGATATTCGGCATTCCAATCCCATCATATCCGTCAATCTCTCTCTGTGGTGTCACCGCCAGACACCACACTTGCTAGGCGGTAGCCTTTAAATCGGCCGCGGTCCGTTAGTTTACGTCGGCCCCGCGTGTCGCCATCAGTGATTGCAGACCGAGCGCCGCCACACGGCAGGTCTAGTCTAGAGAGACTTTCTAGCACTCGCCCCAGTTGTACAACCGACTTTGCTAGCGATGGTTCACTGACAAATTACGCTCTCATTTGCCGAGACGATAGTTTAACATAGCCTTCAGCTACGTCATTTGCTACGACCCAGCAAGGCCCAATTATCAGTTACTATTGATCTTGTGAATCAGTACCGTCAGACCGACGTTCACCATTAATGGATTCAAGTTAAGTATTCCACCAGCTACGTCCGTTTTTCTAAATTCTAATTTCCTTGTCCTGTTCCAGACCTCACGCCAGCCTGCGTGAGCTAAAACGCGTGCCTTGCGGCCTCTTCTAGTAACACGGTGTTGGCTCTCCTGCCAACCAAAACAGGTTCACTGACTACATACGCTCTCATTTGCAGAGACGACAGTTTAGCATAGCCTTCAGATCTAGCAAGGCTCCATATTCAGATACTATTGATATTGATGTTGTGAATCATGTACCCTAACGAGCGACGTTCATCATTAATGGATTAAAGTTAAGTATCAAACTAATAACGTCCGCTTTCTGAATTCTAATTCCTTGTCATGTTCCAGACCTCACTCAGTATAGTTCTTCCCTCCTCATGCCAGCCTGCGTGAGCTAAAACGCGTGCATTTCGGCCTCCACTAGTAACACGGTGTTGGCTCTTCTGCCAATACAACACTCTCTCCCCTCTTTGAAGAAAATACAGAACGAGTTGCCCTTCTTTGAACTTATTCGACTTCCGCCGTCAGTCCTATCTAGTAGGGATCTCATATCTCATTGGCATCCTCCAAAATAGCACAGACCAGCGTATCGTAGGGGCTCACCTTAAGACATATGTGGCATCTTGTACGTGTTGTGGTAATAAACACAGTTTTTGGGTCTTTTGCCCCCACAACAGTTTAAGTTGTTGGTAATTGTAATCCCCAGGTAATAAGTTCAATCGGCAGATTTTAAATTTGTGTGGTTTATAGTGTAAAAGAAATGTAATGGACTTTTCTTTCCCATACAGATGACCTCACACATTTTATTGGTAGCATTCAGTTTCCACTTTTCGTACCATGCAAACATCTTGTACAAATCTTTTATGATTCGTTTTCTTCTGATGATGATTTTACAAGACAATAAACGATAGCCTATTCAGGAAACAATCTGCGATGGCTGCTCAGATTCTCTCCAAAGTCGTTCATATAGATTTATGGATGAGGGTCTATAATAATTCGTTGGGGAAACACACATTTGTCGCCCAATACGCCTCCCTTAAAATAAGCGCTTTTGAATACAGAACACTATTTGCAAAAGCATCGGTGTCGTTAAGGCAGCGTGTTTTACATCCAGAGTAACAACGTTAAATTGCCCCTCCTTCATGGAGTCGTTATTTAAACTTGGAACGTCTCATACTTTCCTACGGCGGTAATTAATGCCCAATTAGTAACTTCCACCCTGAAACGTGATGCGATTTTCCGCGGCTCGCAACATCCAATCGGATTTAGCGTAGCTTTTCCCTCTAACGGGAAATTCTGTGATAACAGCATTAGTTGCAGACGAGGAGGACGTTCAAAAGAGTCGGAAGCGGCTTCCAGAAGACGAGAAGACGCGAAGCTGACTGGTCTGGCACATTCACAGAAGAAGGAACCACCGTACTGTTTCGGCTCGTATAAGACGTCTGGTTATTACTGTTGTGCCAGGACAGTCAAGTCATATATATGTTGTGTGCAGCGAAACGTACCACGTAAAGTAATGACACAGAAAGTTTAGTAAAATACCACTGAAAATATTTATAAAAATACAGCATTCTGCTTTAATGTGAATTTGAAGGAAATATTATTGAAAAGGATTATGAAGTAAATGAAGATGAGGTGGGAGAAACGATACCGTAAGAATAAAGGTCCCTTGCGTACGCTACAAACCGTCCCAGATAATGTGAAGGAGGAAGCCGGAGATGGATTGACACCATTATTGTTCAATATAGCACTGGACGAAGTGATCAGGCAGTGGAGAGCAATAAACGAGGAAGTGGGAATACCAAAGACCCATGTGGGGGACATAAAGGACAACTGGGCTCAAGTGGAGTGCCTAGCCTTTGTAGATGACATAGCAATGGTAAGTGAGATGGAAGAAGACGCAAAGACACAACTCGACAACTTAAGTAAGGTAGCCAGATAGGTTGGACTGAGGATCGCCTATAACAAGACAAAGACATTAAACACCACTGCAAACTGGGAAACACCGGAGGGCACTGTGCAAATGGTGGACAAATTTAAATACCTGGGAGAATTTATAACAGGAAGGAACAGGAGCAAGGAGGGAATAACAGAGAGGATAAAGATGATGAGGTCAGCCTTCTGCATGACGAGAGAGGTATACAATAAAAAGAATATATCCACAGAGGCAAAGATAAGCCACTACAAGGCAACAATGAGGAATACAGTATTATATGCTGCTGAGACGATGACACTAGGAAGAAATGGGGCAGAGCAACTAGAGAAAGAAGAGAGGAAAATACTGAGAGAAATACTAGGTCCCAAAAGAGGTGGAGAGAGGTGGATGCGAAGACCTAGGGAATAATTGTACCGGAATATGAGAACAATATCCGGGGAAATCAGACTCAAAAGGGCTAGGTTTGCTGGGCATGTAGTTAGGATGAGTATGGACAGAATGACGAAGAGAGTGTGGGAAACAACAGGGACGACAAGGGGAAAGACAGGAACCAAGTGGATTGTTGAACTTTGGAAGGACAGGTTGGAATTGGGGATCAAGGCCGAAGGAAAGGAAAATTAGAGGAACAAATATACACCGACAAATATGCCGGAGATCAATGACATAGAAGAATACAGGAAAAGATTAGAATGTCACCAGTGGAGCCGCCAGAAGAAACGGAAACTGAAGATCTTCGAAGAAGAGCGGGAGAGGAGAAAGAATGAAGAGGTTCTGGGAGAAGAAGAGGAAAATGCAATCCACGAAGGGGCTACCCGTGATCTTACAGAGGCCATAACGCAAGAAGAAGAAGAAGAAGAAGAAGAAGAAGAAGAAGGAAGCCATGATAAAGCTATTGCACTTGCTGCGCAAGATGTATGAGACTGGCGAAGCACACTCACGATTTTAGATGAGTATTATAACTCCACTTCCAAGTAAGGCAGTAGCTGACATGTATTACTGCAGCCGAACCATCGGTCTAATAAGCCATCATTGCAAATGATTCACGCGAATTACTTACACTGCAATGGAAAACTGACAGGCACCGATTTCGGGGAAGATCAATTTGGGCTCTGTAGAATCTAAGGGCTGATCGATAAGACAAACTGAACAACGGCAAACATTTATATGTCGTCTCGATACTTTAGAACACGTCCGGAAGAACAGGCACCACATATAGAACTAAGGAGAGGACGGCCAGTGATCCCTTCAACGCTGATGCACACCATGCTTGAACTCTTACGGAAATCGGCGAAATGCCTTGAGTAATGAGGGAAATGGGAAAGAGGTATTGCATCTGTAGCGTTTGGATAAGTTGAGAAATTGGGTTTTACAGAAGGCGAGCTAGGGTAGTCCGGGCAGTTGCGGTAACAACCGTGTCTGGGTGGCGTAGTGGTCAGCGCATCTGCCTAGTAACCAGGAGACCTGGGTTCGAATCCTCTTCAGCACAAATTGTCAACTTTCCGCACTGATTTAAATCAAAGGCCATCTTTAATTCCATTGTGTCTTAAAGGCAAATCTACGTTTATAGCATCTGTACATTTAGAGAAATACCTGTAAAATGTTGACTGGAAAACTAACCTACAACCTGTACAGAAATATAACTCCAGTTGCAACAGTCGAAGAACGTGAAATGGATGTAGTGGTTAAGAATGAAGTGAGAGAGGTTGTTATTCAATCTCTACACTGCGCAAGCCTTAGTGGACATCAAAGAGAAATGTGGGAATTACAGTTCGGGGAGAAGAAATAAAAAATTTTAGGTGTCACAATGAAGTTGTAATTTTGCCACAGACGACAAGGGTCTTGGAAGATCATTTGAACAGAATGTGTAGTGTCTTGAAAAAATATTGCAATGTGAATTTAAAACAGGAGTAATTGAAATTATGTTGAACTAAATCAAAGGATGGTGAAGGAATTAGATTAGGTCATGAAACACTAAAAGTAATCGATGGGTTTCGCCATTTGGGCATCAAAATAGCCGATACAAGCTACCAGACTGGCAATAAAACGGAAATACAGTTTTTGATGAGGACAGAGTCCACAGTCTTAATGTATGTTTACCGTTTATGAGTCTTAAAAATATTTATTCCGAATTCAATTTCGATGTTTTCTCATTTTCAGGCGGGATCCATCATGTCAAGGCTTAGCGTTATAGAGTGGGCTTGAACATCATACTGGGCTTGAAAATGATGAAATGTTATTGCAATCACTAGAAGTAATTTTATCAGTTATACGTGGAATTACTGTGATCAGCAATAAAATCCTTTGGAAAAAAGAAATTTGCTAACATCGGTTATAAATTTAAATATTTTTATTTTCTTTCAGTACCCGTCACTGTTACTTTTTGGTGACTAGTTTCTGACTACCACGTCCGTTTTCAAACCACAGCCATAGTGGTAAGTGTAACCATACAGTCCATTAATGCACATGTGAGAAAGCGAATTTTATTTATTGGTTATTAGAAATTATTACCAGAATACAAAATGTTACACTCCATTTGAGTACACAATGAGATCTCTTTCCATGCGAATGCAGCATACTTTAACTGTTATGAAATATTTACAGATTTGCCTCGGGTGTACCATTGTACGGAGATGCAATGTATTGAGTCCAACGGGGGTGCAAAAGAACTTTATGCCACAAGCACACTTAAAGAAGGGATCGGTTGATTGGACACATCCTGGGACATCAATGAATGGCCGGTGTTGTAATGGATGTAAGCATGCGAAGTAGAACTTTTACAGGGAGACCCAGCCTCGACTACAGTAAACAGGTTACTCCGGTGTGGACAGCTGTATCAAACAAGTTTTCAGACTGAAGAACGCAACAGGAAGCTATTTAAATACAAAGAAACTGTAAACCAACACTTAACAATATTAAGTAAGTTAGCAGATAACCAGAAAGGTACAGTGAGGTTGCCTACGTTTAGCAGGAATTACCTTCTAAGTTGATGGGGGAAGACAGGGTGTCAGTTCGGAGTAAACCTGGGATCTAGTATTAGAGCCAGAGTTCGATTGTGATCTGAAAGACTATTGGCCAAATTATACTGATGGAATGGATAACATAATACCGCAGAATCTAAAATCAATGGTGGGAAGTGACAACTAAATGATATTTCGCGGGAACATCCTGGAGACAAAACAGACAGACTTTCGGAAGAAAATCTTCTCACTATTCCGAAAAATCCGAGGCAGATACGTATAAGAACTATCTTTCAAACAGCCTTACAGCTGGTGTATTCAAGTTCCTGATCAGAATGTTATCCTACAAAGGAATGGAACAGTAAACTGGGGATCTATTACATAATGATCATTTAACGGTTTGCAGTAGGGTTTTGGAGTGTATACTGTATTCAAACATCATGAATCACCTCGAAGGGAACGATCTATTGATACGTAATCAGCATGGTTTCAGAAAACATCGTTCTTGTCCAACGCAGCTAGCTCTTTATTCGCACGAAGTAATGGCCGCTATCAACAGGGGATCTCAAGTTGATTCCGTATTTCTAGATTTCCGGAAAGCTTTTGACACCGTTCCTCACAAGCGACTTCTAATCAATCTGCGGGCCTATGGGTATCGTCTCAGTTGTGCGACTGGATTCGTGATTTCCTGTCAGGAAGGTCGCAGTTCGTAGTAATAGACGGCAAATCATCGAGTAAAACTGAAGTGTTATCAGGTGTTCCCCAGGGAAGCGTCCTGGGACCTGTGCTGTTCCTGATCTTTATAAATGACCTGGGTGACAATCTGAGCAGTTCTCTTAGGTTGTTCGCAGACGATGCTGTAATTTACCGTCTAGTGAGGTCATCCGAAGACCAGTATCAGTTGCAAAGCGATTTAGAAAAGATTGCTGTATGGTGTGGCAGGTGGCAGTTGACGCTAAATAAGAAAAGTGTGAGGTGATCCACATGAGTTCCAAAAGAACTCCGTTGGAATTCGATTACTCGATAAACAGTACAATTCTCAAGGCTGTCAATTCAACTAAGTACCTGGGTGTAAAAATTACGAACAACTTCAGTTGGAAAGACCACATATATAATATTGTGGGGAAGGCGAGCCAAAGGTTGCGTTTCATTGGCAGGACACTTAGAAGAAGCAACAAGTCCACTAAAGAGCCTACACTCGTTCGTCCTCTATTAGAATATTGCTGCACCGTCTGGGATCCTTACCAGGTGGGATTGACGGAGGACATCGAAAGGGTGCAACAAAAGGCAGCTCTTTTGTATTATCACGTAATAGGGGAGAGAGTGTGGCAGATATGATACGCGAGTTGGGATGGAAGTCATTAAAGCAAAGACGTTTTTCGACGCGGCGAGATCTATTTACGAAATTTCAGTCACCAACTTTCTCTTCAGAATGCGAAAATATTTTGTTGAGCACAACCTACATAGGTAGGAATGATCATCAAAATAAAACAGGAGGTATCAGAGGTCGAACAGAAAGGTTTAGGTGTTCGTTTTTCCCGCGCGCTGTTCGGGAGTGGAATGGTAGACAGATAGTCTGATTGTGGTTCGATGGACCCTCTGCCAAGTACTTAAGTCTGAATTGCAGAGTAATAATGTAGATGTTCATTAGTAAAGTAAAGGCAGGAGAGAAACGATTGCGTTCATGAGATTGGTAACGGTAAAACACGAGGTACACTCCTGGAAATGGAAAAAAGAACACATTGACACCGGTGTGTCAGACCCACCATACTTGCTCCGGACACTGCGAGAGGGCTGTACAAGCAATGATCACACGCACGGCACAGCGGACACACCAGGAACCGCGGTGTTGGCCGTCGAATGGCGCTAGCTGTGCAGCATTTGTGCAACGCCGCCGTTAGTGTCAGCCAGTTTGCCGTGGCATACGGAGCTCCATCGCTGTCTTTAACACTGGTAGCATGCCGCGACAGCGTGGACGTGAACCGTATGTGCAGTTGACGGACTTTGAGCGAGGGCGTATAGTGGGCATGCGGGAGGCCGGGTGGACGTACCGCCGAATTGCTCAACACGTGGGGCGTGAGGTCTCCACAGTACATCGATGTTGTCGCCAGTGGTCGGCGGAAGGTGCACGTGCCCGTCGACCTGGGACCGGACCGCAGCGACGCACGGATGCACGCCAAGACCGTAGGATCCTACGCAGTGCCGTAGGGGACCGCACCGCCACTTCCCAGCAAATTAGGAACACTGTTGCTCCTGGGGTATCGGCGAGGACCATTCGCAACCGTCTCCATGAAGCTGGGCTACGGTCCCGCACACCGTTAGGCCGTCTTCCGCTCACGCCCCAACATCGTGCAGCCCGCCTCCAGTGGTGTCGCGACAGGCGTGAATGGAGGGACGAATGGAGACGTGTCGCCTTCAGTGATGAGAGTCGCTTCTGCCTTGGTGCCAATGATGGTCGTAAGCGTGTTTGGCGCCGTGCAGGTGAGCGCCACAATCAGGACTGCATACGACCGAGACACACAGGGCCAACACCCGGCATCATGGTGTGGGGAGCGATCTCCTACACTGGCCGTACACCACTGGTGATCGTCGAGGGGACACTGAATAGTGCACGGTACATCCAAACCGTCATCGAACCCATCGTTCTACCATTCCTAGACCGGCAAGGGAACTTGCTGTTCCAACAGGACAATGTACGTCCGCATGTATCCCGTGCCACCCAACGTGCTCTAGAAGGTGTAAGTCAACTACCCTGGCCAGCAAGATCTCCAGATCTGTCCCCCATTGAGCATGTTTGGGACTGGATGAAGCGTCGTCTCACGCGGTCTGCACGTCCAGCACGAACGCTGGTCCAACTGAGGCGCCAGGTGGAAATGGCATGGCAAGCCGTTCCACAGGACTACATCCAGCACCTCTACGATCGTCTCCATGGGAGAATAGCAGCCTGCATTGCTGCGAAAGGTGGATATACACTGTACTAGTGCCGACATTGTGCATGCTCTGTTGCCTGTGTCTATGTGCCTGTGGTTCTGTCAGTGTGATCATGTGATGTATCTGACCCCAGGAATGTGTCAATAAAGTTTCCCCTTCCTGGGACAATGAATTCACGGTGTTCTTATTTCAATTTCCAGGAGTGTAGATCAGCGGAGTTTCACAGGATTCGTCGGTAACCAAACACAGTACATGAAATTTTGTGCGAGATGCTAGGAATTCTCAGAACAATTTATATACCCCACAGGAACCGAGGGATGGAATGATTGTGTGGCATTGTTGGCCATCAGACGCCATCCCAGGAAGGTTGCAAGTCTTATTTCAGGCGACGCCACATTGAGCGACTTGTTGTCTGTGATGATGATAAAAGCATGATGAGGACAACACAACACCCAGTCCACGGTCGGAGAAAGTTTCCAACCCGGCCGGGAATCGAAGCAGGACCCGCTGCATGGTAGGCGAACACGTTGCCACTCAGTTAACCAGGCGGACGACGGAGGGATAGTAAACAGTTTGTTATTGTTGTTGTGGTCTTCAGTCCCGCGACTGGTTTGATGCAGTTCTCCATGCTACTCTATCCCGTGCAAGCTTCTTCATCTCCCAGTACCTACTGCAGCCTACATCCTTCTGAATCTGCTTAGTGTATTCATCTCTTGGTCTCCCTCTACGATTTTTTGCCTCCACACTGCCCTCCAATGCTAAATTGGTGATCCCTTGATGCCTTAGAACATGTCCTATCAACCGATCCCTTCTTCTCGTCAAGTTGTGCCACCAACTCCACTTCTCCCCAATTCTATTCAATACCTCTTCATTAGTTATGTGATCTACCCATCTAATCTTCAGCATTCTTCTGTAGCACCACGTTTCGAAAGCTTCTATTCTCTTCATGTCCAAACTATTTATCGTCCATGTTTCACTTCCATACATGGCTACATTCCATACAAATACTGTCAGAAACGACTTCCTGACACTTAAATCTGTACTAGATGTTAACAAATTTCTCTTCTTCAGAAACGCTTTCCTTGCCATTGCCAATCTACATTTTATATCCTCTCTACTTCGACCGTCATCAGTTATTTTGCTCCCCAAATAGAAAAACTCTTTTACTACTTTAAGTGTCTCATTCCCTAATCTAATTCCCTCAGCATCACCCGAGTTAACTCGGCTATATTCCATTATCCTCGTTTTGCTTTTGTTGATGTTCAACTTATATCCTCCTTTCAAGACCCCATCCATTCCGTTCAACTGCTCTTCCAAGTCCTTTGCTGTGTCTGACAGAATTACAATGTCATCGCCGAACCTCAAAGTTTTTATTTCTTCTCCATGGATTTTAATACCTACTCTGAATTTTCCTTTTGTTTCCTTTGTATGCCAGCAATAAGACTAAAAGACCAAGGCAGAAGTCCGGGTACTGAAAATGCAATAGGGCATGGATGGAGTCTTCCTTCTCTGCTTTTCAATCTGTACGTAGACGAAATAGTAAAGAACATAAAAAGAAGCTAAAGGAGTGAACTTGACGTCCAAGATGATAAGATCTCAATAAGATGACCAGTCACTGTTGTCTAACATAAGTGTCACGTCAATCTTTTAACTATAAAGGGTGTCTCAAAAAGTGCGACAAATTGTAACCTACTATAAATCAAATTTATTTATTTAAAAGAAGCAAACAAAACACACAGTTCTCTACAGGAGCTGTTGAGGTTTAAACGTGAAACACAGTATCTGGCATATGATACCCCAGTTGATAGCCGTACACGTGATCTTCGATCGAGAAATCAACTTTCACCTGCTCACACTTTCCCCTCCAACTTCGTAGAGGACACGTCAAATTTTTTGTTTCAGTTACAGCGGATTACCGGGTCTGTTCTGATAAACTTGAAACTTAGCGTACCCCCACGAAAAAAGTCGCAAAACGTCAGATGACAAGATCTAGGTGGGTAGGTTTGGTCTCCTCATAACGAGATTAAGTCCACCCGAGAACTTTTCAGGCAGCAGAGCGACTTTGTCTCCTCTAGTGGACCAACTTGCGGCTCCTTGTTGGAACCATAAATTCTCGACCGTCATTTGATCCAAGTAAGACCAAAGGAAAGCAGTAACCATCACACTATTACGAAATCCATTCACCTTCAAAGCCCTTCCTTGTCAATCTCCAAGAAGCCCCCTATCCAAATCCCACACGAAACTGCAACTCGATAAAGGGGCATGTTTTTTTTCGTGGATTGCCCTTGCGTTCTGAGATCCCCGTACCGTAACACAAACACTGACTGGAAAGCAAAAGAACGGTGTTGAAGCGTAGCCTAAATGGTCACTGATAACAAAAAAACTAGCAGCAATGCTGACAATAACAAATAAAATAAATAAAAATAACGTCCTTTCTAAATCCGGCGTTCTTCTTGAGACATCCATTAGATACCTTGGACGTAAGCAACGAGAATGATGAAGCCTTTGCTATTTTTATTGTAATTAGTATACGTTGTTGTTGTTGTTGTTGTGGTCTTTAGTCTTCAGACTGGTTTGATGCAACTCTCCATGCTACTCTATCTTGTGCAAGCTTCTTCATCTCCCAGTACCTACTGCAGCCTACATCCTTCTGAATCTTCTTAGTGTATTCATCTCTTGGTCTCCCTCTACGACTTTTGCCCTCCACGCTGCCCTCCAGTAATAAATTGGTGATCTCTTGATGCCTCAGAACATGTCCTACCAACCAATCCCTTCTTCTAGTCAAGTTGTGCCACAAACTCCTCTTCTCCCCAATTCTATTCAATACATCCTCATTAGTTATGTGATCCACCCATCTAATCTTCAGCATTCTTCTGTAGCACCACATTTCGAGAGCTTCTATTCTCTTCTTGTCTAAACTATTTATCGTCCATGTTTCACTTCCATACATGGCTACACTACATACAAATATTTTCAGAATCAACTTCCTGACACTTAAATCAATACTCGTTGTTAGCAAATTTCTCTTCATCAGAAACGCTTTCCTTGCCACTGCCAGTCTACATTTTATATCTTCTCTACTTCGACCATCATCAGTTATTTTGCTCCCCTAATAGCAAATTCTTTTACTACTTTAAGTACTTAAGTAATTCGTCTACATTCCATTATCCTCGTTTTGCTTTTATTGATGTTCACCTTATACCCTCCTTTCAAGACACTGTCCATTCCGTTCAACTGCTCTTCCAAATCCTTTGCTGTCTCTGACAGAATTACAATGTCATCGGCGAACCTCAAAGTTTTTATTTCTTCTCCATGGATTTTAATACCTACTCCGAATTTTCCTTTTGTTTCCTTTACTGGTTGCTCAATATACAGATTGAATAGCATCGGGGAGAGGCTACAACCCCGTCTCACTCCCTTCCCAACCACTGCTTCACTTTCATGCCCCTCAACTCTTGTAACTGCCATCTGCTTTCTGTACAAATTGTAAATAGCCTTTCGCTCCCTGTATTTTACCTCTGCCTCCTTCAGAATTTGAAAGAGAGTATTCCAGTCAACATTGTCAAAAGCTTTCTCTAAGTCTACAAATGCTACAAACGTAGGTTTGCATTTCCTTAATCTTTCTTCTAAGATAAGACGTAGGGTCAGTATTACCTCACGTGTTCCAACATTTCTACGGAATCCAAACTGATCTTCTCCGAGGTCCGCTTCTACCAGTTTTTCCATTCGTTAATTAGTATAATAGATAATTATTTCAAGTATTTTAGCTTCAAGGGAATTTAGTCTGTTGGTTTTTTTTCATAAAAATCATTAGAAAGCTTGTGCTTATTCACTCCGTTCCCTCCTGAAGCTAGCATCCTCTGAATTTATCGTCTTTCTCACGTTCCCGTTTGGACGCTTTAGTGCTTCAGCAGTTGTCCAGCAATCACATTTCATTTACTTCGGCATTTGCGATGTAGATTTCTTGGATGCCAGAAGCACACTGGCGAAAAAAATATCGCATCTCTAAAAAGAGATTAATGTAGAGTTAAGAAATTTACGGGAATACATTTGTCTAGGTAAAATATTTAAGTGATTCACAATGGCACTTCATACGTAAATGTAAGGATGAGATAAGGCATTGGAAATGTCAAATACTGGTACATAAGTAACAAGTGTAAACACGAGATTGTTGAATGAAAGCACGGAGACGCGCATGTATTGTGTCGTACGAGATGGGATAGAGTTCCATGCCTGTTGCACTTGGTCGGTCAATGCAGGGACGGTTAACGCTGTTTATGGATGACACTGGCATTGTCGTCCGATGGTGTCCCACATGTGCTGGATTGGGGAGAGATCTGGCGCTCGAGCTGCCCAAGACAAAATCTCGCCGGCCGCTGTGGCCGAGCGGTTCTAGGCGCTTCAGTCCGGAACCGCAATGCTGCTACGTTCGCAGGTTCGAATCCTGCCTCGGGCATGGCTGTGTGTGATGTCCTTAGGTTAGTTAGGTTTAATTAGTTCTAAGTCTAGGGGGACTGATGACATCAGATGTTTAAGTCCCATAGTGCTTAGAGCCATTTGAATCATTTTTGAACAAAATCTCGACGATCTGTAGAGCACGTTGGGTTACAACAGCGGTCTGCGAGCGTGCGTTATCCTGTTGGAAAACACCCTCTGGAATACTGTTCAAGAATAGCACCACAACAGGTCGAATCACCAGAGTGACGGACAGTTTTGTAGTCAGGGTACGTGGGATAGCCACGAGGTTACTCCTACTGCAATACGAAATCGCACCCCAGACAATAGCTCCTGCTGTGTATGTCCAGTGTATCTCGCAAGCTGACATATGGGACGGAAGTTGTCAATTGACCACCTTCTCCCACCAACACGCAACCATTACTGTCACAGAATCAGAAGCAGATTTCATGAGAAAACACAGAGACCCCCACCGTGTCCTCCAGTGAGCTCTCGCTTGCCTGAAGTCGCAAATGGCGATGCTTTGGTGTCAGTGTAATGCACGCTACGGTGCCTCTGGCTCGTAGCTGTCCTTGAAGTAACCAATTTGTAACAGTTCTTTTTGTCAATTTGATGCCAACTGCTGCTGCAGCTGCAGCTGGAAATGCAGTGCGATGGGCCACAGGAATACACCACCATGATGGTCTTCCATCTCGGTGGTGAAACGTGGCCGTCTGCTCTTCTTGTGATCGTACCCTCCTCACCACCGCCAGCAATCATGTAGAAATGCTCACATTCCTACCAAGTCTTTCTGAAGTATCACAGAAGTAAAATACAGCTTCTAGTAGCCCTATTAAAAGACTTCGTTCAAACTTAGTGAGGGGATGGTAATAGCGTCTTTGTCTCTTTAAAGACATTCTTGACTCACATCACCTCCCCAAGTCCAATCTCAAACTAACGCTCACCACCATTACAGAGTGTCCATCTAATTTCGGGCATGCAGCGGCGCAAATAAAATTTCCTCTACTGATATTTCGGCCGCGTATCGTCCGGCCATCCTCAGAGCGAGTCACAAAACTGACGACAAGTTTTTTTTTTTTTTTTTTACTTTATTGTCATTTTAATGCCTATACAATAAGCAGGCTGGCAGCAGCACAAAACGCTGCTCTTCAGCCAAATGAGACAGAAGCACAAAAAACAGGAGAAAAACAGAAAAGTCACAAAATGGTGGGCGATAAAATAGGAGACACAGAGAGACAAACACGGAGCCGTTCACACTTGACGATAAACCACACTGCAAACTGTTGAGACGACGCACAGATACTGAAGAAGACGATGGCACTGGTGAACAACGGAGCATGACGGGAAACACTGAACACGAAACATGACGGCACACACAAGACACTGATGGCGGCGATCTCCGGCGCGCGAAAGTCCACGTAGCGTGTGCGAGTCCGGGGACCTGCCAAGAGTGGAACAGGGGGGAGGTGGGGGGAGAGGGGAGAAAAGGATGCCAACGGCGGGGGAGACGGGGGCAAGAGGGAGAGGGACAGGGGAGGGGAGGCCCGGGGGAGAAGGGGAGAGAAAAGGAGGAGGGAGGGAAAAAGGGAGAGAAGGGAGGGAGGGTGCCCGGAGGAGCAAGCACGGGAGGAGGGCGGGAGGATCAAAGTTGGTAGGAGGGGTAGATGGAGGGGAGGAGGGCATCATCAGGTAGGGGGAGCTGGCGGAAGCCACCTTGGGAGAGGGTAAGGAGGGTGGAGAGATGGAGACCGGGTGGGACATGAGAGTACAGGCGCGGCAGCGGGCGGGGGTGGGAGAGGATCGGGGAGACGAGCGGGTGGGGAGGATCGAGTTTACGGGAGGTGTAGAGGATTCGTATCCTTTCGAGGAAGAGGAGGAGGTGAGGGAAGGAGATAAGATCATACAGGATCCGCGTGGGGGAGGGGAGACGGATGCGATAGGCAAGGCGGAGAGCATGGCGTTCAAGGATTTGGAGGGATTTATAAAAGGAAGGGGGGGCGGAAATCCAGGCGGGATGGGCGTAACAGAGGATAGGGCGGATGAGGGACTTATAGGTGTGTAGGATGGTGGAGGGGTCCAGACCCCACGTACGGCCGGAAAGGAGCTTGAGGAGACGGAGTCGGGAACGTGCCTTGGCTTGGATTGTCTGGAGATGGGGAGTCCAGGAGAGGCGACGGTCGAGGGTGACGCCAAGGTACTTAAGGGTGGGGGTGAGAGCGATAGGACGGCCATAAACGGTGAGATAGAAATCAAGGAGGCGGAAGGAAGGGGTGGTTTTGCCTACAATGATCGCCTGGGTTTTGGAGGGATTGACCTTAAGCAACCACTGGTTGCACCAAGCAGTGAAGCGGTCAAGATGGGATTGGAGAAGGCGTTGGGAGCGTTGTAGGGTGGGGGCAAGAGCAAGGAAGGCAGTGTCATCGGCAAACTGGAGAAGGTGGACGGGGGGTGACGGCGGCGGCATGTCCGCCGTGTACAAAAGGTACAGAAGGGGGGAGAGGACGGAGCCTTGGGGCACACCGGCGGAGGGAAAAAAAGTGTAGGAATCTGTGTTATGGATGGTGACATAGGAAGGACGGCGGGAGAGAAAGGAACCGATCAGACGGACGTAGTTAATGGGAAGGGCAAAGGTTTGGAGCTTGAAGAGGAGACCGGAATGCCAGACACGGTCATAAGCGCGTTCGAGGTCAAGGGAGAGGAAGATGGCGGAGCGACGGGAATTAAGCTGTTCGGAGAGGAGATGAGTGAGGTGAAGGAGAAGATCGTCGGAAGAGAAGGATGGCCGAAAGCCACACTGGGTGACGGGAAGGAGGCGGTGCTGGCGGAGATGCTGATGGATGCGGCGGGTGAGGATAGATTCCAGGACCTTGCTGAAGACCGAGGTAAGGCTGATAGGACGGTAAGAGGAGACGGCGGACGGCGGTTTGCTAGGTTTAAGGAACATGAGGATGCGGGAGGTTTTCCACAGGTCGGGGTAGTAACCGGTGGACAGGACTACATTGTAGAGCCTGGCCAGGGTGGAGAGGAAAGAGACAGGAGCTTCACGAAGGTGACGGTAGGTGGCACGATCGTGACCAGGAGCGGTGTTGCGTTTTGTGCGGAGTGTATCAATGAGATCCTGTGTAGTGATAGGGGTATTGAGTTCCGTGTGTGTAATGTTGTCCAAGTACTGGAAACCAGGAGCGAGGGGAGGGGCAGAGGTGTCAGTTCGATCGCGGATATCCGGGAAGAGGGAGTAATCGAACTGAGGATCATCGGGGATGGAGAAAACATCGGAGAGGTAGGAGGCAAAGTGATTAGCCTTACTAAGGGCGTCAGGGAAGGGGTGGTCATCGTGGAGAAGAGGATAGTAGGGGGAGGGTTTAGTTCCGGTAAGGCGACGGAAGGCCGACCAGAACTTGGACGAGTTGATTGGTAGGGTTTCATTCAAACGGGTGCATGTCTGTCGCCAGTCCCGGCGTTTCTTAGCCGCGAGCAAATTACGAACGTGTCGCTGGAGTTGCCGGTGGCGTCGTAGTGTGTCCGGGTCACGCGTGCGGAGGAAGGCACGGTAGAGACGACGGGATTCACGGAGGAGGAGAACGGCCTGCGGGGGTAAGGTAGGACGGTGGGGGTGGATGGCGACAGTAGGAACGTGGGCCTCCACGGCCTCAGACAAGGTCTGCTGGAGAAAGGAGGCGGCATGGGTGACATCGTCAGGGTGGTGGTAGGTGAGAGGGTGGCTATCGACCTGGGTGGAGAGGGTATCCCGGTAGGCATTCCAGTCGGCTCGGGAATAATCGTGGACATACTTAGGGGGAGGATCAGTACGAGGGTCGGGGCGAGGGCGACGACCGTCCGATACGGTGAGGAGGACAGGGAGATGGTCGCTACCAATAGGTTCCAGGACATCCACCGTTATGCGGCCAAGGAGGTTGGGGGAGGAGAGGATAACATCAGGAGTGGAGTTGGATTCGGGACGGGTGTGCTGGGGGATGGGAATGAGGTCGCCTTGAAGGGAGGAGAGGAACCGATGCCACCGCCGTAACTGGGCGGCGGAACGACTATGGATGTTGAGGTCGGCGGCGATCACGTAGGAGGAGAAGGTACGGTCAATGTGGGAGAGGAAGTCGAAGGGAAGAGGGGCGTTAGGGCGGACATAGATGGTGGCGCAGGTAATGGTAAGGCCAGGGAAGAAGAGACTAAGGATCAGGTGTTCGGTGGGGTCGGGAAGGAGAGGTTGGAGCCGAACGGGGAGCTGGCGGTGGTGGCCAATGGCAACTCCGCCACGCGCAACTGGGAGGGGATTATCGGAGCGGTGGAGGAGATAGGGGGAGGTGTGGACGGAGTGGTGGGGTTGGAGGAAGGTTTCATTGAGGAGGAAGGCATCCACACGGTGGGTAGCAAGGGTGTGCAGGAAAAGGTTCTTGTTGGCGGGAAGGGAGCGGATATTGTTGAAAAGGATACGATGCTGTCGTGCCATGATAAGGATTTAGACGAGGGTGTCAAGGCGGGAGAAGGTGAAATGGGCCTGGTTATTGGAATAGGTGGCGTACATTTTAAGGTGGAATATGGAACGGGCGGCGAGGGAGATCTGTTGGAGGGTGTGGGGGCGCTGAAAGGGATGGACGTTTTGGAGGACAATGGTGAGGAACCTGATGATGTCCTCAGCAGTGGGAGGGGGACGAAGGGAATTGCCAGGAGGGGTGGGGGCGTCCAGGGGACGGACAGGGACGGTGAGTTCAGGGGTGGTGGGAGGGGGCCGGGCTTTACACTTTTGGGAGTAGGTAGGGTGGGGGAGGCTGCAGGTATTACAGGAGGGAGGGGATTGGAGGTTGGGGCACTGCCGGAGGAAGTGCGCTTGGCGACAATGCGGGCATGTGGGGGCCTCGCGGCACTCGGCTGTTGTGTGTGCATTATAGCGCAGACATCTCTGGCAGCGCAGGGATTGAGGGGGGGAACGGGAGGGGTCGACTTTGTACCGCTGATTGAAGAGGAGGGCACCCTCCTTCAGGAGACGGTCAATGGAGGGGGCGTCCTCAGAGAACACCCGCATAAGGCGGGTGGGGCCGGTCGCGTTAAAAATGCGGCGGACTGCCCGCACCTCCAGGGTGGGATGGGCCTTCAGCTCCGCCAACACCTCCTCCTCCGTGATCGACGGACTAAGCCGAGTGATCACGGCGGTGAGGGTCGGCGGGCGACGCGGGGGTTGGGGTTGGCGGGTAGGAGATGGGGAGGGAGCAGGGGTGAGGGAGGCGTTAGGGCCAAAACGGGTGATGGGGAGGCGGGAGAGGATGTCAGTATGGAGGGTTGGGCTGGGGGAGGAGATGAGAACGGAATCCCGTCTGGGAGTAAGGAGAGAGATGGGGGCGCCAGGGAAATGTTGGCGGAGGAGGAGGGAGAGATTCCGGGCCTCGAGGAATGAAGGATCGGGACGGGACAGGAGATATTTGTAGAGACCGGGTGGGGAGGAGGAGGAGGAGGAGGAGGAGGAGGAGGAGGGAGCGGGGCCTGGTGGGGAGACGTCCATGGCATTTTGGGGTGGGGATGGGGGGCGGGGTGGAGCCTTTTTATGAGCAGAGGGAGTGGGGGCGGCACTAGGGCGTTTGACAGCGGCAGATGGGCGGGTGGTGACAAGAGGGACGGGAACAATGGGGAGGTGGTGGGAAGGGGCAGGTCCCGGCACGGATGCAGCAGGCGGCGCCGGAGATAATGACTGTGATGGTGCAGGCGAAGGTGGCAGTGACGGCGACGGTGAAGGCGATGAAGATGGCGGTGGTGGTGGTGGCGGCGGTGACGGCGATGGCGACGGGGAGAGCTGGGCGTGGGCAGTGGCCCGACGGGCCACCACCCGAGCCGGAGCGGCAGTGACAGGCTGGGGGAGGGGGGGGAAGGGATCAGAACGAGAGGAAGAGGCGGGAGAGGGGGCGACAAAAAGCGAGGGCGAAGGGATAGAGAGGAGGGGAGGGATGGAAGGAGGGGGGTGGGACTGGGCACACCAAGTGATAGTGGTGGAGGCGGCGGAAGGGGACGTATACACGATGGCGGTGGTGGTGGTTGTGACGGAGGTGGTGGGGGCAGACATGACGACAAGGAGAAGAAAGAAAAAACACAGCACTAAAAGGACAGGACACACACTGGGGGACGACGGACGGCGACGGCGACGGCGAACGGCGACGGCGAACGGCGAACGGCGACGGCGAACGGCGACGGCGACGGCGACGGCGAGAGGCAGGAACGCTGCTGCCGCGGACGGGGCCGGGGCGGCTGCGGCTGCTGCTGCTGCTGCTGCTGCTGCTGCTGCCGCTGCTGCCTGGACTGCTGCTGGCTGGACTGCTGCTGGCGGGACTGCTGCTGGCACCGGAGGGCTGCTGGCTGGCTGGCTGGCTGGCTGGCTGGCTGGCTGGCTGGCAGGCTGGCAGGCGGCGGGACCACTGCTGCAGGCCGGGACCGGGAACTGCTGCTGCTGCTGCTGCTGCTGCTGCTGCTGCTGGGCTGGGCTGGGCTGGCTGGCTGGCTGGCACCTGTAAACCCTAACACTTCGATTAGCGCGAAAGATTGCACCATCGAAGGGCGGTAACCTTGCGGTGTACCGCCGGAGATGACTGACGACAAGGTGCCAAGCGCGGCCTTATATGCTCCACCGCGGCGGTACTGCGCATGCGGGTCACAGATGCTGGTCGGCGGCAGAGACATACGCTTACTTATACATGCGCCGCCTGTGGCGAAGGCGTACAGAAATTCGATTCGCTTATCGATGTTTGATCGGCGGCGGTGACACGATGACGACTTCTCTGCTGTTTAATTACTCCAAGAGCCGGATTCCATGCTTTGTCCAAATTAAAACCATTATCTCTGTTTATTAAGTTGTTAGCTAATCGAATTTCTATAGCTTCCTTGAATACAGATTCCCAAAAAGAAGAAGTGGATGTTAAAATCTTCACATCACTGTAATTCATGGAATGACCCGTATCAATACAATGTTCGGCCACAGCTGACTTGTCTGTTTGTAATAAGCGTGTGTATCTTCGATGCTCCACACACCTCTCATGAACGGTGCGTGTTGTTTGACCTATGTATGACTGCTCACAATTTCTGCAAGGAATCTGGTACACACCCGCTTTATGAAGCAGTAAATCGTCCTTCACAGAGCCGAGTAAAGCTGCAGTCTTCGTGGGTGGCCGGAAGATCACCTTAACACAGTGTTTCTCAAGAATACGGCCTATCTTTGAAGAAAGAGCACCCACATATGGCAAAAACGCACTAGATCTGAAGAAATTACTATCTTCTTCCCCATCACATACCTGCTTTTTAGGTTTTGCATCGAATGCTCTAAGAATTTTTTGCGGAGGATACCCATTCTATTTAAAAATGCTCTTGAGGTATGTTAGCTCTCCTTCCAAATTGTCTTTATCGGATATACAGTGCGCCCCATGCACTAAGGTCTTAAGGACACCCATGGTCTGTGAAGGGTGATGGCAGCTACTGGCATGAAGATATAGATTTGTGTGCGTTGGATTCCGATACACGGCATGTCCTAATGTGCCCTCACTTTTACGGCGAACGACAACATCCAAAAAGGGGAGGCAGCCGTCTTTTTCTATTTTCATAGTAAACTTAATGCTAGCACGGATGGAATTCAAATGCTCAAGAAATCGATGTAATTCATCCATACCATGGGGTCATACCACGAATGTGTCGTCCACGTACCTTCAGAAGATCGTAGGTTTAAAACTTGCCGAGTCCAGTGCCTTGTCCTCGAAGTCTTCCATGAATAAATTAGCTACCAGAGGGGAGAGGGGGCTTACCATGGCAACACCGTCAATTTGCTCATAAAATTCACCATTAAACTGAAAATAAGATGATAAAAGCACATGTTCAAATAAAGCCGTGATGTTCTTATCAAAATGTTGGCTGATAAAAGAGTCCTTTAAAGGTACCTTGGTGTATAATGATAACTCGTCAAAACTAACAAGCACATCCGTACTATTTAGCCTGACATTGCTAAGTCTCTGAATAAAATCCATAGAATTACGAATGTGGTGACTACATTTTCCTACCAATGGTTTTAATAAGGAAGTTAAATATTTTGCAGAAAAATATGTTGGTGAACAAATAGTGCTCGTTATAGGACAATACGCGGCCGAAATTTCAGTAGAGGAAATTTTATTTGCGCGGCTGCATGCCCGAAATTTAATGGATTATTAATTACGTCACGAGAAGATGAAAATGCACATTGCAGAGTGTATTTACAGTGTGTGTGTGTGTGTGTGTGTGTGTGTGTGTGTGTGTGTTGGGGTTTATGGGCGCTCAACATCGAGGTCATGAGCGCCCTGACACACTTTAAAAGGAACGAATGTGGACAGACCTAAGAAAACTGAAGCACACACGCAAAGAAAGCAGGAAAAGAAAGAAAATGCTATATAAGAAAGGAAAAGCGAAGGAAAGGGAAAACATAGCAACAAGAATGCCACTGAAATTGTCACTGGCTGGCTACTTACATAAAATATGGGCGAGCTTGTCACACAGTGAGCAAATTAAAATCCTCTCCCTAAAATCTTTGTAAAAACATTTGACATGGCACAGAACTTTAAAACTTTGACCACATTCGTCCGAGTGTTGCCTAAAAGAGTTGGCACGTACGCTGGCAAGTCAGCCGCGGCCCGCTGGTCAGAAAATAAAACGCAATCGAATAAAACGTGGCGCACAGTGACCTGGACGCCGCAAGCACCACACATTGGAGGGTCTTCTCGCCGGAGCAGGAAGCCATGCGTCATAGGGCTGTAGCCTATTCGAAGCCGAGTGAGCTACAACCTTCCCCAGTCGCTGTAGTCGGAGGAGGGCATCCTGGATGGTCTGGACTACTTTATCTGCCGGATACAAATGGTGCAATGATTGAAGGGCACTGAGTGAATCGGAACAGACAAGAAATTTAGGAAGAATGTCTCATCTGCTCCAGCGCCCGCAAGATCGCAGACAATTCTGCATCAAAAACAGTAAAAGTCTGAGGCAGTCGGACCTTGAGGACACGATCCGGAAAAACAACTGAGCAACCAACGGAATCCCCTTATTTCGACCCATCCGTAGAAACAGCTACAGAGTCGTGGTGCTCAGATAAAATAACAGAAAATGCTGCATTAAAAACGGTGGCCGAAGTGCAATCTCTCTTGTACTGCAATAAATCTAAAATCACTCCGGGCCTCTTCAGTAACCAGGGTGGCAGGCGGTTAAAACCCTGGATTTGGGGTTGTAGAGACTCCACACCGAGCGACTCTAGCACACGTTGCACACGGATCACAAATGGCAACGTAGCACGGGGACGGTGGGAAAAAAGGCGGTCCAGACGTGGATGGGCAACAAGGCGGTGAGCAGGCGAGCTGGGAGCTGCAAGAAACTTACAAACCTGGCGCACCAGAAGGAGCTGCCGCCGGATGGTAGGTGGCGGTTCGCCAGCCTCAGCACAGAGGCTGGGTATGGGACTGGTCCGATAAGCACCCGTGGCCAGTCGAATCCCAGCATGGTGGACAGCGTCAAGGATCTGCAAATAAGACGGCCTTGCTGACCCATAGTCCAGCCGTGAACGCACAAAAGCCTGATAAAACTGAAGGAGACGCGCCCTGTCCGCTCCCCAAGACCTGTGGCTGAGGCACTTGAGGATGTTCAGTGCCTTCAGGGTTCTGGCTTTCAAGTCACGTAGGTGTGGCAGCCATGACAACCTGGAGTCAAAAATTAGGCGCAGAAACCGCACTGTGTCTCTAAAATGTAGGACAGCATCCCCCATATGCAAGGCAGGCAAAGTAAAAAGACGACGAGAACGATTAAAATGAACACAAACACACAGAAAACCGAAAACCTGTCTTCGCAGCCCACTCCTCTAACTGCCGCACTGTTAGCTGCAACTGACTGCTCACGGCTGCAACACTGGAGGATGAACAGAAAACAGTAAAGTCGTCACCAAACAAGGAGCACTGTACCGGACTCCTCACTGTAGACGTTATACTATTGATGGCTATGGCAAAGAGGGTAACGCTTAAAACACTGCCCTGGGGGACACCGTTCTCTTGCTCAAAGCGATCAGACAGTATGTTACCAACGCGGGTCCGAAAAAACCGCTGAGACAGGAAAGACCGAATGAAAATGGGGAGGCGGCCACGAAAGCCCCATTGACACAGTTGTCCAAGAATACAGTGTCTCCAAGTAGTATCATATGCCTTACTGATATCAAAGAAGATACCGATACAGTGATGATGACGGAGGAAAACCTGCTGAATAGCCGCCTCTAGGAGGGTCAGGTTGTCGACCGTGGACCGAAATTTTCGGAATCCACACTGAAAGCGGCTAAGGAGCTGTCTAGTCTCTAACAGCGAGACCAGACGACGGTTAACCATCCGTTCCAGGGTCTTTCCGACACAGCTTGTCAAGGCGATACTACGATAACTACTTGGACATGTGCGGTCCTTTCCTGGTTTGAGGAGAGGGATGAGGATTGCATCCCTCCACGAGGTGGGGAACACTCCTGTCTGCCGTATCAGATTAAAACATTCGAGGAGGATTTCCTTTGACGCCGCTGGCTGATGTCGAAGCATGGAGTACCAGATGTGGTCGTAACCTGGTGCAGTGTCAGAAGTCGCAGTAAATGCCGATTCAAGTTCCCACATGGAGAAAGGGGAGTTGTAGGCCTCGGAACTGTTCGACCGAAAGTCCAATTTCGCTCGTTCGACAGTCGCACGGTAGCGACGAAATGCTGGATCCTGGGTTGCAGTGGCAGTACTTTGTGCAAAATGCTCTGCCAGCGTCTGAGCAATGGCTCTGGGTGTTGGTTGGAGGCATCCCTGGTTCAGGACTGCAGCTATTGGTAGACGGCTGCGTTTACCGGAAATCCTCCGGATGGCTTCCCATACTTTTGTGGAACAAGTGGAACGGTTGATGGAGTCCAGGAACTCCTGCCATGACCCTTTCTTGCTCTCTTTAATGACACGGCGTGCCCTGGCTCTCGCGATTCGAAAGGCGGTAAGACTGACCGCTGTTGGGCGGCATTTAAAGCGGCGAAGAGCCGCACGCCTGTCCCGGATTGCTGAACGGCACTCATCCGTCCACCAAGGCACAAGGCGCCGCTTAGGAGGGCCAGAAGACTGTGGCATGGACAGGTCAGCAGCATGATGGATCACAAGTGTGATGTGATCCACCCATTCCTGCACGCTGTTGTGGCGTTCAAAGACAGCAAACCGAGTGAACAGAGGCCAGTTAGCCCTGCCAATCATCCACGATGGCGGCCTCTGCTCCAGCAATACACCATCTAGGAGATGAATGCGGATGGGGAAGTGATCGCTGGAATGAAGGTCGTCAATGACCGCCCAGTGAACAGAGTCGGTGAGGGCTGGAGAGGAGAAAGATAGGTCAATGGCTGAGAATGACCCAGTAGCAGTAATGAGTTGGAGTACCTGTGTTGAGGATGCACAACAGTTGAGATGTTAGGAGGCTCTCCAAAATTCGGCCTCGAGTGCAAAGAGAAGTGGAGCCCCACAGGACATGATGGACATTGAAGTCTCCCAGGAGGAGAAATGGGCGGGGCAGTTGGTCGATAAGTTCTGTGAGAGCGTCTAAGGTAATTGCATCCAGAGGGGGTAAATAAAGGGAGCAAACGGTAAGCCTCCGACAGGTATGAATTTCAACTGCAACTGTTTGCAGGTCAGTATCCAGGTGGAGAGCAGAGGAGTGGTGGTCATTATTGACAAACACGGCGACTCCGCCTTTGGCTCTGTCTCCAGTCAGGTCATCTCCTGAGTACAGGATCATCAGATGGTTTTCGATGTGTTTCCTGTAAACACAAGCACAGGGGGCGTTGCTGTGCTAGGAGGTGCAGTTCCTCCACATGTGCCAGGAATCCATTCATGTTCCACTGTATAATGGGAGCCATCTATCAGGATGGGAGGACCTTCATCCTCACTTTCCGTCGGGGAGGACAGCTCACAACAGGTGGAGGCTCAGTTTTGGGGCGAGATGATTGCCCCAGTCTGACATCAACCTCCATCGCCTCTGAAGAGGAGTCGAGAGAGACGTCAGAGAGAATGACATCAATATCAGCAGACTGTAGAACTTCAGTCTCCTTTAGCGGGCGAGTCTTCACCTTTGGCTTTGGCTTCGATTTTCTGGCCTGAGGTGGCATTGGAGCGAAAACCTCAGAAGCAGTAGGGGGTGTAGCAGCGCTGGGCAGTGCACAAGACTGGACCTGGGAAGGGGCAGGAAGTTCCATGACGTCAGCTACCACGGCCTGGTCAGAAGGCCGGGGGGAGGCAGCAGGCTTCACAGGAATGGCAGCAGCACACGTACATTGACAAGCGCAGGTGCTAGTGCTGACAGTAGCAACCTCCGTTTGTGTAGCGGCATCGGTTTTCAAGACTGGTTGTTTGAGAACAGAAGAAAAGGAAGCAGCGAATGTGGGTGGCTGCAGGGACTTGTAAATTTTCTTTGCATCACTGTACGGGATGCGTTTGGTGGTTGTAAGTTCCTGGATCTTCCGTTCCTCAAGGAAAACTCTACATTCCCTACTCCACAAAGGGTGATCCCCAGAGCAGTTGACACACTTGGGAGGAGAGGAGCAACCAACTCCCTCATGGGCGGCTTTACCACATTTCCCGCATGTGGCTTCCCCTTTACAGCCCAGAGTAGTGTGTCCAAAGTGTTGGCATTTAAAACACCGCATGGGGTTGGGGTAATAAGGCCGTACACTGAGACGTAGGAAACCTGCCTTCACATGCTCGGGCAATTTGGTGCTGTTAAACGTAAGGATCAAATAGTCAGATTTCATGAGAGCACCATCCACCCGTTTCATAACGTGTTGCACGTCGACAATTCCTTCCCAGGACCATTCAGCCTTCAGTTCGTCTTGAGGAATATCAACGAGATCTCTGCAAGTCACAACACCCTTGCTGTAGTTCAAGGTGTTGTGAAAGTCAGTCTCAATCGCAAACTCCCCAAGAAATTGTGCCTTCTGAAGGTTCTGGACTTGCTGGAAGCTAGATGTTTCAACCAACAAGGTGCCATTGCGCAAGCGCTTTACAGACTTTAATGTGCCAGCAATACCTTCTAAGCCCTTCTGTATATAAAATGGCGAAACTTTTTCAAAACTCCCATCTTTTCTTCTAATTATGAGAAACACATTCTGCGAAGCAGCATGCGTTTTGTTACTACTACCTGAATCAGGTGGACTGGCTACACGAGCCTTCTTGTGAGATTGGGTGTTAGAACCTACCAGCAGCCCACCCTTTCCGCTGGGAGGAGAAGAAGAAAAGTTCGAGGGTTCCATCTCGGTACCACGAGCAGCTAGGGAACTAGGAGTCCACCTAGACAGAGCCCCGCGTGCCTAGGTAAGCCTTATACAACTGAGGTGCGGCAGTTTCCCCAGAGGTTGTCCGCTAACGACTGTTCCACCTCAACAGCCATGCATCTCATCAGCACGCAGCACACCTTGAGATTGAGGGGTTGTTTATAGAGGTTTATTCTACCCTCGCGATCCAGGCGGTCAAGCCAAGATCCCTATTCCCTGAGACACACTACATTCCACCGCCGCGCCGCACGGTGGTCGCTGAAGTATGCCCAGAGCTTACGGTGACAGGGAACTGGAGGCGCTTACCAGTTCCCAGCTCAGGAACCCCGGGGTCGCCAAGCCCGTACCCAGCAAATGAATGCTGAGCCCCTGGGGGCGTGTATTTACAGAAAACCTGATTTCACTCTCATAATCGCGCGACTAGCGACAATATCTTGCGGCTGGTGCGAAACTTGAATAGATAGATATGGAAACGTGCCTACCAATTTTTCTTTCTGTCGAAAAACACTTCTTCGGTGTGCGTTTTTTTCCGTCAATGTATCATCCTCCTTCAGCAACATTACCTTCTCTTCGGATCACTCCATCGCTCACTGCAACTCATTTCAACGATAACAGAATTATACAAGACAACGAGCAAAATCTTTCTTTACAGCTGTTACCGAAGAGGAGAGGACGCGAACTCCCTGTGATGTTCCGCTGAAAGACTGACAACCAGCGGAAAACAAACGAACGTAAGATAATACCAACTGAAGACGACAGAATGCCGTTTGCTCACGAGCGACCAGTATATAAACTATAGAGAACACACGTTCGCTCTTGCATGTTCGCTTGTGTTTATTTAGCTGCGAACGAAACCAGTCAATTTGTCAAAACACGTTTAAACGCGTCAAGACTACTGTTATTCAGCCTACCAAATCAGTCATACAGAAACGCAAGTCGTATCACATTATGGCTTTGGCAACGATGCACAAATGACACCATTTTGAATACTCTACAATCATAGACGCTCAAGCCTCGTATACACCTAACGTAATATGTTAAGAGTCATCCAAATAGAAAGGCAGGGTTGATGACCATATCAAACCTGTTCTGGTATGGAAACATCAAACCCTCAGTAAATTAAAGAACACAATCATGCGTTTAATCTTCTAGAAGTAGGAGGGTGAGTCAAATGAAAACCTTCAATTTGTTATAACAAATCGAAATTTCGCGCCGTTATCCTGCAAGTTGGTAAGCGTGCTACAAACAGCGTGCAGAATGGCCTGTAGGTGGCAGCATAGTGTAGATGCACACATACCGTTGCAGTATCAGTATGAAGATGGCCGTCCCACTTGCGACTTGCACCAGGGAAGAACAGCGTTCAGTTATTCGTTTTTTGCGTAGTAAAGGTGTGAAACCTATTGAAATTCATCGATGAATGAAGGTTCAGTATGGTGATGCATGTTTGTCACAGCAGCAAGGCTACGAATGGAGTAGGAAGTTCGCAAATGGTGTGACTTCAGTGGAAGATGCTCCTCGTCCAGGTCAGGCACAACGAGTTGTGACTCCACAGAACACTGCAGCAGTTGAAGCCATAGTGAAGGAAAACCGCCGAGTGACACTGAATGACATTGCAGCATGTTTACAGATTAGTCATGGGTCAGCACACCACACTGTGCACGATGTGCTCCTGTTTCACAAAGTGTCTGCAAGATGGGTGCCACGGCAGCTGACTCCTGAAATGAGAGAAAGACGTGCTGACGATTGTGTGCTTGTGAAGAACTTCTTCGGCGCTTTGAACGAGAAGGTGATGGCTTCCTTGCCAGAATCGTTACTGGGGACGAAACCTGGATTCACTTCCACCAACCGGAAACGAAGAGAGCGAGCAAGGAATGGCGCCATTGCTCATCACCAAAACCAAAGAAGTTTCGAACCATCAGTAGGGAAGGTTATGCTGACTCTCTTTTGGGACGAAAAAGGCGTCATTTTGGAGCATTACATGCCTAGAGGAGCCACTGTCACCAGTGCATCATACACAGCTCTCCTAAAAAATCATCTGCGGGCTGCAATCAAATCAGAGCGACCTGGATTGCTGTCAGCAGGTGCCCTTTCGCAAGATGACAATGCAAGGCCCCACACTGCCGTACAACAGTTGCAACAATCACAGACCTGCATTTTGAGTGTCTTCCTCATCCACCATACTCACCAGACCTTGTCCCAAGTGATTTCCATATGTTTGGACTACTCAAAGACGGAATGGGAGGAAAGGAGTTCCGTTCTGATGAAGAGGTACGCCACGCGGTGCATGAGTGGTTGAGCGGACTGCCAAAAGTATTTTTTCGAGAGGAATTTATGCACTTTGTAAGCGCTGGAGGACTTGCATTGAGCGTGGGGGAGATTATGTTGAAAAGTGATACAGCTTTGTACCACTTCTGCACAATAAATAATATTTTAAAAAATATTTAAGGTTCCCATTTGACTCACCCTAGTAGTGCTAAAGGACACATGTGATTAATTCACACTTTACACTTAATTGTTGGGAAGCTTGTTGATGCAAGCGCTTTCAAACTATTTCTTCATTGTTCCACTGTAGAAAAAATGGGAGCTCTTGTATTGTTACAATGTCATTTATCCTCATGTAGGTGAGAGTCATCAAACTGTTTCGGCTTTCCGAAGAGAAAGTTAGTAACACAAATTTCGCAAAAAGCTCTACCCGGAGCGAAAAACGCCTTTATCTTTATGGTTGACACCCTTCCCCCCCCCCCCCCCCCCCCAACAGAAGAAAACGCGCATTACATCCGTGACAGTCTCTCTACGTAGAACTGGATGTAAAAGAAATGTGAGCCTTTGCTTTGTGACAATGGTCATTTATCCTTATGTAGGTGGGAGCCAGCAAACTGAGCTTCCCAAGGAGAAACTTGGTGACTGAAATTTCATCAAAATGTCTACCCGGTGCGAAAACTGCCTTTGTTTTTATGATTGACACCTCCCCCTATTCCAACATTACAGCCGTGACAGTCTCTTCCCTGTAGAATTGGATGTATAAAAAATGAGAGCTCTTGTTTTGTTACACTGGTAATATATCCTCATGCAGGTGGGAGTTAGCAAATTGGGCTTTCCGAGGAAAACGTTAGTCAGTGAAATTTCGTGAAATGTTCTACCTTCGGAGAAAAACGCCTTTGTTTTTATGATTCGCACCCATCCCCACCCCACTCTCTAATTCTCGTATTATATCCAAGACAGTCTCTCCCAAGTCGGCCGGGGTGGCCGAGCGGTTCTAGGCGCTACAGTCTGGAACCGCATGACCGCTACGGTCGCAGGTTCGAATCTTGCCCCGGGCATGGATGTGTGTGACGTCCTTAGGTTCGTTAGGTTTAAGTAGTTCTAAGTTCTATAGGACAGATGACCTTGGAAGTTAAGTCCCATAGTGCTCAGAGCCAGTCTCTGCCCTATTGAACTGGATTCAGAAAAAAATGAGAGGTTTCATTTTGTTACAGTGGTCATTTGTCGTCATGTACGTGAGAGTCAGCAAGCTGGGTTTTCCAGTGAGAAAGTTAGTAACAGAAATTTCGTAAAAAGTACTAGCCATAGCGAAAAAGACCTTCGTTTTTATGATTGACACCCCCTCCCCCCATTTCGCGTGTTATTCCATGACAGTCATTCCCCTGCAGAATTGTATGTAGAGAAATGCAAGTACATATTTTGCTATGATGGTCATTTCTTCTCATGTAGGTTGGAACACCAAACTGGGATTCCCGAGGAGGAAGTCACTGAAAGTTCGTAAACAGTTCTACCAGGAGCGAAAAACGCCTTTGTTTTTATGATTGACACCCACCCTCCTCCCAATTCGCGTATTAGGTCCGTGACAAACTTTCCCCTACTGTGCGGTAATACGAAACGAAATGTTCGTCTTTGAACTTGTTCGATTTTCTCCGTAAATCCAAAACGCAAAATATCCCACTCCGTATAGCGATACTCCACAAGAAGGTAGAAAAGCGTAGATTCGGCTGTCTTTAAAGGATTTGTTGCACGTTGGAATTTGCTAACAATAAAACAGTCTTTGCTGGGCCTTGCCCACAAGATTTTCAATGTGATGGTTTCAATTTTAGTTGCTCGTAATCGTAGGCTCTGGGTATGTAGTTGAATCTACGAGTACTAAATTTATGTCGCTTATCGTGTTACGGAAATTTAACTGATACCTTTTAGTGGTCGTGTGGAAGATCTCACACCTTTAGCATCACTTGCTACTTTTCGCACCATACAGGTATCATGTCTGAAGCATTTTGCAGTTGATTTTAATCTTTCGATGACTTTATTAGACGGTAAAGAACTACATCATACGGAAAAAAAAATCTTAGATGGTTGATTATATTGTCACCTAAATCATTAGTATATGTACATAACGGTAGAGAATCTATAACGTTTTCTTGTGGAACTTCAAACACGACTTGGGTTTCACTAAACGACTAAATTACTACGACCTGGGACCTTCCTGAGAGGAAATGTCGCATCCAGTCACATCGGACTCTCTGGATGGCATCGACATTATTCGCCTGTGCTAAGCTATAGGAGCACCTACAATTCCTTCGTTCTCCGCTCAGGCATAACACAAATAATTAACTGCCTTAGCATTTGATTAAGGTAGGTTGCTGCCCACAGATTTTCGCAACCGTACTGTTACACCTAAAATATTTTGCAGGATATGCTCTTCCATACCCACTTGCAATTCTAGTGCAGGGCATCATTTGTCGTGATGCCAGTGTCTTTTACTTCTGATCTTGACATTGATAAACACGCAGTATTCGCATATACTGGAGCCGCGCTGCTGCTACGGTCGCATGTTCGAATCCTGCCTCGGGCACGGGTGTGTGTGATGTCCTTAGGTTAGTTAGGTTTAAGTACTTCTAAGTTGTAGGGGACTAATGATCACAGCAGTTGAGTCCCATAGTTCTCAGAGCCATTTGAACCATTCTCATATACAGGGCGATACCGTGATGATGTTAAAATCTTTCAGGGATGATGCAGAAGGGTAAAGGTATCAATTTCAGATAACAGAATCTTTTGGAAAACGACCGAAGCGAAAGTTAAGAGGCAAAATAATCCCTATGAGAGTGTAATACATGTATCGGTACTGTTGTTGCTAAGCTTGTAGGATAGGTGACCTTCAGAGGTGGTAGTATGGACCAAAACGTCCAGTAAACAGGGGCTGTAGAATGCATACCTTAAGAGTACTTGTTCATCTCATTCTTCTTCGAAACTGCAAGCTCTTTGGAGTCCGAATGTTTGGAGAAGGCAGTGTCGACTAAAACAAGAAAAGAATTAATTGTAAACATGGACGCTAAAGTGTGTACCTTAAGTCGTATGTGTACCTTTTTTTAGTAGCAAAGATATGTTTGACAGTAGCGAAGAACGAGTGCCCGCAGCCTTTGGAAAAAAAAACTTAATTACATGTTTATTGAGTATTTCTGTCCTGGTTTCGTCCATGCGACCACTTCTGAAAGTTACCTGCGCTAAAGTCTTAGTAACAATGGTATGAGCACATATATTCCACAGTTGGAGGTATCAGAACCATTTTCTCCTACACCTTTCGATTCGGTCGTTTCCAGACAAGGGTCTCTTAGTACAGACTGATACATTTACCCTTTTCCATCAACCCTAAAGGTTTGTATCGTCAGCACGGAATCTCCCAGTAAATGTGTACGTTTGTGCGTGCGCGTGTGTGTGTAATATCCGAAAGATGTTACAATATCGGATCGATGGTTATCAACATGTGAACTTACATTATCTATATTGGTATCAGTAATTTGAAGCAAAGTTCCCACGTTGGACGCCAAAGAGCTTTTTGTTACATCTAGCCATAAAACAATGTCTTTTATAAAATTTCGGTGAAAAATCTACGGCCAAGAAAAGCAATATGGCAACACAGTATCATCACACTTTGGAGAACTGTCTTCGTTGAACACTGCCTCGGTGTTTATGCCCAGTTATACGAGTGTGCGTAGTTTTGCGTCAGAGTACTGACGTTTCTTAGTTCGCGTTCTGGTCTAGGTGCAGATGTATTTCCTTTCTAATTGTGTTCTGCGTAGTAATGCTTTAGCATACACTGTTTCTCAAACGATGCACATCCTACAAGAACAGGTATTTTAACGTTGGAAACAACAGTTATTGATCACATATGTCATGAAAATAATTACTGATTAGTTAGAAATAAGTTACCTGACATAGAACAGAGATCACCTGTAAGGGACAGCACGTCTTTCGTTGTAGTCTTATTTCTGTGTTGGTTTTAAATAAATAGCTGGACGCGTGTTGAAGAAAGCCAGCCGTAACTGCCATACAGTGATGAGCCAAAACATTATGACCACCTGTTCAATAGTGTGTTGTTCCGCTTTTCAAACGCGGTGTACAGAGATTCAGCTTGGTATGGATTCTAAAAGTCCTTGGCAGGATACCAGAAGTATGTGGCACCAGGTGCCTCCGCACAGGTCAAGCAATAGCAACAAATTACTGGCTGGCGGTTTCCGGGCACACAGCCCGCCCGATATGTATTCCACTGGCTACAGGTCAGGCACATTTGCAGGCCAAGACATCAATATGAGTTCACTATAACTCGCTTCAAACCACAGTAGCACGATTCTTGTTAAATCCTGCCTACTCGTCAAATATGGGGCATCTGGAAACCTGCTTTCTCGGATCGGTAGACAGCATTCAAACAAATCGCGTTAATGAGTTTTGTTACAAAATGAACAAATACAGTACTTGAGTTTGTTTAATACAGATGTGTCGCAAGCAAAGGGCGACATACGAAATAATCAAGTTTCTTCAGTGTAGACAATGCTACATAGTACAAGCGAAATGACTAGTCTTCAACCTAATATTGAACTGGCCGCGACCAGTCGGATGGGGCACATGTCCTCTTCACATAGAGGCCGCTGCTGTCGCGTTGTCGTCCTGGAGAGTGGTCGGTCAGCGAGCGATTGGCTGACCTCTTCTCCCAGCCATCTCTTCTCTAATGTTCCCGACTGGCGTACCAGCGCTTAACTTTACGCTGTAACAATTCTGACATGTACCACGGATAGATACCTTGTTGGAAGATATCAGCAAGTGGTCCGCACTAATCAGGCAATCATCGTAGATAACACCACTCCTACCTAACACTATCTCCTAGATTTTTACCTATCCATATATGGCCGCCTCATTAACCTCACCCCCACCCTCAAGTAGCTTGGTGTCACCCTCGACTGCCGTCTTTCCTGGACCTCCCTCTCCAGACAGTCCAAGCCAATGCATAAACCTCACTCCATCACCTTGAACTCCTCTCCAGCCAACGTGGGGTTCGGACCCCTCCACTATCCTCCACACTTACCAATCCCTCATCTGCCCCATCCTCTGCTACACCCATCCTGCCAGGATGCTATAAGTCCATCCAAATCCTTGAACGTCATGTGCTCCACCTCGCCTATCATATCTCCCTCCCATCCCCCATGTGGATCCTTTATGGCTTGATTCCCTTCCCGCACCTTCTCCTTTTCGTCTAGTAGATATGAATCTTTATACCTCCCACACCCACTTGAGTCTCCCATCTTCACCCATCCCGGCCCATTGCTGTGGCTGTATTCTTGCATCCCACCTGCTCTCCATCTTCACACTCTCCATACCCTTGCCCAAGGTGGATTCCGCCATCTCCCCCTCCCTGATAATTTCCTTGTTCCGTCCATCTACCCCTCCTACCAGATCTAACCCTCCTCCCTCCCCCCTTTTCCTCCTGGGCTCCCTCTCTTCCCCCCTCCCCTATATTCCTTTCTCCCCCCTCCTCACCCCTTGTCTTCCCCTTCCTCCACTTCCCCTCCCTGGGCTTCCAACCCCTACCCTCTCCCCTCCCCCTCCCTTGTATTTCTGCATCCCTCAGTTTCTCGGATCATTTTTGTACTTCCTCATCACTCAACTGAAGTATTTCTTCTGTTACCCATTCCTCTTTGACTGCACTGCCTACTACACTATTCTGTAATGTTGTATCAACAGCCTTAGCGAGCTTCAAGCATATCTCGTCATTCCTTAGTACTTCCGTATCCCACTTCTTTGAGTGTTGATTCTTCCTGCTTCATATCACATTGGAATTTCGTCGAATAGTTTTGAACGATCCCTAACGGTTCCATCCAACTCACAAGAGCAAAAATTGCACTCACGCTACACTGCAAATGAGTGCGATAACATTCAGTTGTATTACAGGCCCACAATATCCTTAGATAAGCAATGGACCGTCTGAAGGTATCAAGAGTGTCAAAGGCCGTGGAGAACATTTTCTGTTATGCGTCACACTATGAACAATGGATTTCGACGGCGAGAAGTGTGGGTATGAACGCCAAATGGAAGGTGTGGTTTTATTGGTATCTTTTATGGCACTTGAGGACTTTTAGTGTCGATTCTGAGCGGTGGTGCGTGTAAAACGTTTTCCTCGGCCACACAAATGATTTTTTTGGTGGGCTTTGCCGTTGTAACCTTCATCCCAGAGGCGTCACGAGAAATGGTGAAATGTTAATGGGAAGGGGTGTGACGGCTTTACCTTCGTGTGGCACGCGCATCAACGGTGGCATTGGGCACGATTGCGGTCAAAACTGGTTCAAAATGGATCAAATGGCTCTGAGCACTATGGGACAACATCTGAGGTCATCAGTCCCCTAGAACTTAGAACTACGTAAACCTAACCAACCTAAGGACATCACACATATCCATGCCCGAGGCAGGATTCCCACCTGCGACCATAGCAGTCGCGTGGTTCCGGACTGCAGCGCCTAGAACCCCGTGGTCACCGCGGTCGGCTGAAAATTGGTGCCAATGTCGCGGCGAGGCGGTATCTTTCATTTACAAAGTTTGAAACGTCCCGTTAGAAAAATTTATGAATGACTGTTGTGGTAAACCCCTTACGTTATTTGATTTTCCAACAGCTGAGCAAAACTGAACGTACTCAGACATTTCTCTCTTTACTTATTCTGATCATCACTAAACTGACATACAATATTTTTAGCGCAACGCAATCTGACTTTTAATAATCCCTACAAAAGAAGGGCCCTGACTAACAATAACCTATACCTTTCATGAATCATTTACCTCACAAAAATCTTCATTACTCGAACTACTGCAATAGAGCGAGCGCCAATACTGCCAGCTAAATAAAAGATTCTAACTACTGTAGTCACTAACTACTGATAGGCATAATTAGCAAATGAAAGATTTTGATAAAGAACAAACAATGTATTTACCTCAATAGTGTTCGAAAGTCATATATTAGTTCATGACATCCAGTCTTACAAATTTACTGTCTCTGATGGACACACGTCCAGATCATCCGCTCTCAAAACTCCTCCATCTCTCTTCCCACATCCACCACTGCTGGCGGCTCACCTCAAACTGCGCAACGCTACGCGCTGTTAACAACCAACTGCCCAACACTACAATAACAATGTTCCAACAATGCAAATCAGCCACAGACTGCACACAGCACAGCCAGTGATTTTCATACAGAGCGCTACGTGGCGTTACCAATATAAAAACCTAAACAGCCTACTTAAAAGTTCCACTCGTCTGGTGTTGAATTCCTTCTTAGACACACACGCCTCCTTGAAGATACTGACATGCATTCCTCAGGCGGAAAAAAATGCTGTAGAAAAAACAGCTGTATATACCATAGTCTTCAACTCGCCCTCAAATAGTTTTGGCGGTGGATGGAAATAATTAAATGAAAGTATTGGTGTGCATAGTATTTCACTCTGTTACGATAAGCTTGCATACACCGGTCACTACTAAGCTTTATTCTAAACTGTACATAGTCTGAAAAGTTCAATGCACGCCTCATCCATAGCCATAGTCAGTCTATGGTAATACTTCACCAAAAGTTTACAAACAAATTATTTCTTTTAGAACTGTTCGCTCAAACGTCGGTAGTATTAGTCTCACGGAACAAAATGTTCAAGTTCGCGTGTAAGCAACATGCCACGTGATAATTAATGATTTAAATGTCACTAAAAGTTTTGAATTTCACACTGTGTTTTACATCGAACTTATAATAAAAAAATAAAATTTACGCATATGGAAGTGATGAAATTAATAAATGGTAGATAAGAAAAAATTAAAAAGATGTTCTCAAATCAGAATTTTGATTACTGCCTCCTATGAAATTTTCCGGCTTGTCGGAGAAGCACAATACGTTGAGGTATGCCTGTAAATCGGTAAAAAATCTTTTCATATTAATTCTACATACATGAAATACGAGTAGTTTCTCTGTTGTTGTAAATCATGCTTACCAATTAATAATACTTCGTCCTATCGCAATATCCACCTACCGTATCCTTTATAATATTGTAATGGGATCTTCGTGATAACTCCGAAGTCCACAGGCGGGGTACTTGGTGTTCTATATACTGCAGTACTACTTGGAATAATGAGTCATACTACTTTTCATCGATGAAACAATACTATATCCTTCCTTTGATGCACATAAAAAATACAGATATTTTACTTATTCTCACAACCAAAATAGCTGCCGCCGATTACGCTCTAAAATAACATGCGTCTACCTTTGCTCATTAACAGAGAGCGAGTCCTTCCCCTTATCGAGGATCAGGAGAAACGTCTGCTGTTTTTGTAGCATTTGAAAATCAAAAATACATGACGGAAGGCGCAGACTATTTGTAGGCTACCGTTTCACGTTTTCTCTTTGCCTTTGAGGAAAAAGAAAACATAAAAGCAGGAAACGCAAAAGGTACATCGAAAACTCTCTTCCACAGTTTATGACTCTTCTCAAACATTTTAGTACCGAAATATCACAATACCAATAATTCTCAGCGGATCACATATCAATAGGTCTGATCACTACGAGATTCATACCTCGACTCCGATCCTCTCTCTCTACAAAAATAACCTTTCAGTAGCCAAAACACGCGCGAAGAATACTCTAATTTCTCATTGGCAGAGGAACATCACAGCCAATCGAAAAGTAGCATCAAGCCAGCTCAATCCCGCGCTTATATACAGAACCACTCAAAAATTTTAACTAAATCATAACAGCAAATTATCATAAATAAATCTAGAAAAGCCACAAATATAAAATTAATTCCCTTTTAACAAAGATATTTTACCGAAATCATTAGCTCATTTCCACAAACTGACGAAATATTTTACAATAATTTGCCCGATACGAATGATTAACACACGCGTCATTCCCTAACACTCCAATAGTATAGTAGAAAAACGTGAAATAAAACGGTATTTCACATTCACACCTTCTTTTTCTCTCATTATTATGCACAATAATAGTAGTAATTAATAAACAATTGGGAAAAGAAACAAACAAAGCTGGAAATAAAATTAACAGTATTTTGACTGCATCTCCAACAGTGTCCGTCAGCTAGTGCCATCTGTCAGACCGCATAAAAACTACATACGCTCGAGCCGTCAGATGCCAACTGTCTTGCTCGTGACTCACACTGCACACCTGTTCGCAGATCTCGTCCCATCTCAATAGGGACGATGGAGAGTCGCTACGCCTGTTGTGACATCAATCCATCTCACATGGACTTCCGAGCTATGGCATTTTGTTTAGCAAGTGTCCACACATTGTTGGCTGAACCGTTGCCGAGCTCGAGTGTGACGTCAAGGGGCGCCACCCCTTAGCACTACTACAGAGAGAGGTTTTGGGCACCAAATTTCAAATATCTGGGTGAGGATGGGAGAGAACTCGGAGTTTAGAAAAGGTAGCCTGTTTATGTGTTTGTACGTTGGCAGCGCTATGTAGTGCTCTGCATTAATAACTCTGACTGCGCCGTGCGCACTCTGTATGAGACTCTGGGGCTGGTCGGACTTGGAGGTGAACAGCCAGCAGTGATGGAAGTTGGGAGTGGGTAGTCAGCAGCGATGGAGGTTAGTGGTTAATAATTAGCAGTGTTGGAGGTTTGCAGCATTAGCGCGAGTGGACGGTCTGAACGTGTATCCGTTATGGAGATTTTTTTACTGATGATTTCATAATTTTTTTAACTGGTAGTCACATGATTAAGCTAAAATCTACTAAATACATTGTTTGCTCCGCGACAAAATTTTTCATTTGCTAACCACACGCCTATTAGTGGTCAGAGCCTATCTTTTGCTTAGCTGGCTTTATTGGTGTTTGCTGCATTGCTGTGATTCGTGTAATGAACATTTTTTGTGGGGTAAGTGACTTATGATATGTATGGGTTATTGTTAAGATTTCTTCTTATTCAGGGCCATTCTTTTGTGTTAATTATTTGAGCAGTCAGACTTCGTTTGAGTTGTATCTGTCAGGAATAATTCTGTAGGTCAGATATGAAATGATAAAGACAAGCAAAGAGACAGTACGTCAGTTTCACTCTGCAGTTTTATAATTAAATAACGTAGAAGTTTCACCGTCTCAGTTATTTCACCTTAAGTAAAAATTTAATTCACAAGTTTCACCTGTCGACCCTTAGCCGAGAATATCTCACTGGAATCTTCTGATTTTTCTTGTAGTTTGAATCATTAGTCCCTGATTAGAAATTAGTTATGGTTTACTGCTAGCACGTAATTGTATAGAGAATTCCTTTTGTAGTTGCAGTTTTTTATTGTTGTATTATATTGTAGTGAACAAAGCAGTTGTGGCATGCATGTGGATTGGCATTAAGTATCTCGCAGTCACGTTTGCAACTAATTAGATATTTATTATTTTCAGTGCTATTTTAGTGTGTCTTTCGATTTTTGTTATTCTAATTGTGTTTTATGTGTGTAATTGAGCAAAATAGTGAGACAATCAAGGAGTATGATAAAAGTAACAATAGGCTGCAAAGCAAATTGAGAAATGACAGTGACGACGAGCGTAGCTTGTTAGCACACCTTATAATGAAGTGACAAATATTCGAAATAGTAATTTGGTAATTGTGCATAGAGAGATGGACCTGGTAGTAAATAACGGCGTAGATACTGAAACAATTAGTGAACAGGGAAGTACTGTCGATCGATCGGTCGGTAACTGTTCGCCTCAGGAATTCGAAATGACCGAAAATCTTGCAAATACCGTAGATTCAGGTTTTGCGTCATTACACTTTTCTCACGTAAGTAAAGACACACCGTCTGCTTTTCAAAATACGAATATTGCCGGTGCAAATGCACTGCCGAAAAGCACAAAGGAGCGGATTCCAGGCACTGATGAATAATAATTGCAGTTAAAGCAACAAATGAAGCAAACGCAGCAAAGCTTCAAAAGTTAGACACAATGGAACAAAATCAGAAACGAACACAGCAACAGCTTCAAACGTTAGATACATCTTCAACGTTTTTTGTCCTGTCTTCCTCAGTTGCGTGTAATATTACGGTATATTGATAATTTTTACTTATGGACCGTCTGACAGCAACTGAATAAAATACAATTTTAGTGCCATACGCGTTTTTCCAGAATACAAAAGAACTCACAAGCTGAAAACTTACAAACACAGTCAACAAACACACACAATGAAAACACCACACAGAAAAGAACCAGGTGGTACACCATGACCTACACACATAAACTAACACATAGAGTTGCAAACATCCTAAAGAAACAGGGATTCAGAATAGAATATAAGCCTGGGCAAACCCTCCAATCACACCTAAGCCAGCCAGCTGCCAAGAGGGACAAATTCCAACAATCAGGAATATATAAACTTGAATGTCAAAGTTGTAATGCAGTATACATAGGCATGAAATGCAGGAATATTGAACCAAGATACAAAGAACATATCAGATGTTGGAAGTATGAAACAAACCATTCCACATTTACAGAGCACTTAAAACACAATAACCATCATCCTACAAACACGGAACAAGAAACGAAAATAATGAGAGTAAGCAACCATGACATACATCTTATACAAACGAAAGAGAACTTCCACATCCAGAAAGCCATAGCAGAAAACAAACATGTGATCAATGAACAAACACACATCAGCACAGGCTCCCTACTACACTTAATAAAGGAACCTCACACACACACAGAGAGAGAGAGAGAGAGAGAGAGAGCCCAGAAAAATTATAACACACCAAAACACACACACACACACACAGCACAAAAAAATTATATCACACTAAAAAACACACACACCCACATATACAAACGCACACACAAATACATATACGAACGCATCACAGAAAGTTCAATAATTACAGTCGAAAGTTTGGCAATAACATTCGATCTCTGGTAAAAACATTTGACAGTCGGCAACAGAAACAAAAACATTGCATTGAAACAAGCGTTCAGTTCATAGTGCTGTGGTATGTGGGAATAAAACCGCAAATTGGCATTCATAAGAAGAAGTAGAACACCAAAAATTCAATAGGAGCGTAATATGTAAGAAATTGTCCACGCAACCTGTAAGTACAGTTCAAAACATTACTACTTAATAGGAAATACCAACCACCAGAACTGTTTATAACCTATAGGCACAGTGATAAAAATGTAAATTAAATAGCTAACATATCTACATATTCCAGATGCCTTGCAGAAAATAAAGGCGATACGCGTATGGCACTAAAATTGTGTTTTATTCAGTTGCTGTCAGACGGTCCATAAGTATAAACTATCCATATACCGTTAGATACAACGCTTGAAGAAACACGTGAAGATTTAACTGCTGAGTTACTTAAAATCGAATCTAAATGTCAAAAAGTTTGTAGAGATGTAAAAACTCAAATTTGTGAGTAGTTTCAACGTAGAAGTTTCACCGTCTCAATTATTTCACCTTAAGTAAAAATTTAATTAGGAAGTTCAGGCTCTAAATGTGTTGCGCACTGTAGTAGGTTTTCGTTTACAAGACTTCTAGAACCTGTTACTGATGTCAGAGACTTGCGTTACTGAATAGTACTATTATACTAATAAAGTAGTGAAATAGTAGTGTTAACAAAATATATTACTAGCAATACCAACTGAGGCGCTGTTTCTGCAAACAATAGCTGAAAGGGAAGATTGAAGAGAAGCATCTGTATCAAATTTTCGCATCAGACGCAAGAGATCGGTAGAGACAACGTGCTACTTTCATTAATTGCCGATCCTGGCAGCTCACGCCCCACCCCCACCTCCCCCCCAGGGCAATTTCTGGATAAAGCCCGTCTACGAAGCGCCAGAGTTGCGGAGAAAACGCGCTCCGGTGAACAACAGAGACCGGGCTCACACTGTCCGATTAATCCGGGAAGAGAGAGGTTCCACTATTTCTGCTGTCCTCGGCAAATGCTAGCAATGTTGCCACTTCAATGATCTCTGAGACTGCAAAGCGCGGGAAACTAAAATCGAATGCATGTGGGGCGTGTTCGGTTTAGATGCCACCGCTGCAGGACGAAAAGCAACGCCAGTCTGCTACTGGCTACTGCACGGCGGCATTAGTGACTCGGCAGCCAGTGGGTCGTGATGGCAACAAGTTCCGGACCAACGGAGCGAGAAGGGCTGAAGGGCTGCCGGACACAAGTCGGGGACGCTTTCAGCGCGATTCGGCTCTCGTGTACACAGCACAGCACCACGTAGGTCTGTCCACCTATCTAATTCACCTTCTCCGCCCTACTCTCTCTCTCTCTCTTCCTGTGCACGTACATATGTATGCGCGCGCAAGCGCTCCTGTGTGTCTGTGTTTGTGCGAGCGCTCGCAAGCGCTTTAGTGAAACTCTCAGTACGATTACACAAGGCGCCCAAAAGCGAATTTCATAAACCCCTTCTGGCTGGTCATGTAAACACGCTAAAAGCGATTCTGAAAATGGCGTTCCATTTGCTGGGTTTTTCCGTCGATTGTCAATTATCTCTCCCACATAAACGCGCTGCTGCTTACGAAATGTGCTTGAGTTCTCAGGCTACGTTCGGTTTTTTTTTTTAAATTTTCGGCTAATGTAAATGGAATAACTCAGTGTGAAGTTGTCCACCTCCGATATTTAACTGTAGAGAAACAGCCACCGTGCTGACTGAATTAGAAGCAGCAACTGATTGCCAGAGGTTATTTGTGTAAAACAGCTGACGATCAGAAAATCTTTATTTGACTGCTGTAGGATAACTGTTCAAGGCCTTAGCATGTAAACACAACACCGTTAAATAGATTACCAAATTTTGTTTCCGTCTTCTGAAAGCTGTGTCTTTTGTAAAAGCAGCAGTGAGAGGAAGGCAGAGATGGAGTTGGAGGGAGAGAGAGAGAAAGAGAGAGAGGGAGAGAGAGAGAGAGAGAGAGAGAGAGAGAGAGAGATAGAGACAAAAAAATTGTTCAAATGGCTCTGAGCATTGTGGGACTTAACATCTGAGGTCATCAGTCCCCTAGAACTTAGAACTACTTAAACCTAACTAACCTAAGGACGTCACACACATCCATGCCCGAGGCAGGATTCGAACCTGCGACCGAAGTGGTCGCGCGGTTCCACATTGTAGCGCCTACAACCGCTCGGCCACTCCGGATGGCTGTGGAGGGCAGAAACAGATACTAGAATACACAGTGTATCTATTAAACAGGTCACTTTCTTTATCTTTTTTTAAAATTTTTATTGTGGCCTTCGGACATTGTCTACTCAGCCAGTCTCCAATACACGATATGTTACAATTTCATAGGTAGGACCTACATCCAATCACAGTCATCACACACGTACATCACAAGACTCACACACAATATTTACATTGTTTTATACTGAACAGTTAACTCATGATGCGATGAGCAGCTAAAAAGGTACGTATTGTTGTGTCAGCTACTATGGGAGTCAGCATTGACACAGACAAGAAAGAAGAAAAGTTGTGATGGCTGGTGGCAGGATTCCAAAATGATCTGTACATAACACTTGCAGATTAATAGAACACTTCATTTCTGTAAAGAAAAAGAAACATGATTTCTCGTTATGTACCTTCTGCGCTCTTACATGCAATTACTTTTACACACTATTACTATTCGTAGAACACAGGCTAATTTTCGTCTTCTTATTAGTCAATATTGATGCTCTCGAAGCCTACGACGAAACTGAGCCCGATCAGTGATGGGTGAGTCACGGTTAACAGGGGTCGCTTCCTAGAGGTGTGGCACTGCTCGCTCTTCCCATTATCCCGCAGGTCAGCGCCTTCTCGATGCCGCAGTCGATGCTGTAGGACTCATTAAAGAAAGTTGACGCTCAACGGATGTCGGGGTGCAACCCAACAACTTCGCTTATCTATGCGCTTGTTTGACGCATTTTATTTTAATTGTAAATGACGTTGTGTCGCCAGAGAGACTTGCTTACATTCGTCATTCGTCTTTTACAACGTGTCCTCTGCTTACGTGTACTACAGGTAGCCACACAACTGATAGTTATCCATTCAAACGTGGCAGGATATTCATTACGTGAGCAGGAAGACGCGATTTTTACTTATGAAATCAGCATGGCCACGGACAAGAGGCTTCACGCCTTTATCAGACGGTGTTTCCACACCGAAAACAGCCGAGTCATCCAATCTTTTGTGCTCTGCATAGTCGCCATGCTGAGAGATGATGCCTAGCAACACAGAGTATGGATCGAGGAACACAACATGTTGCTCATATGCCTGACCAGGAACGGCACATTCTACAGGCTGTCGGACAAGAGCTCAGCTCAAGACTGCTGGCTCTGCCTTGTGGTACATCTCCTCGTTAGGTACAGAGAATACTTCACCAATTCGCATCAGCTTCGACGTATGCAAGGCCTTATGCAGACCAATCACCCACCACAGGAGAACTTTAGCCTTTGGTTTGTAGCACAAACTGCCATTCCGTTATCTCTACCTCCAGTTTTGTTTACAGACGATGCAGCTTCTGGAAGAGATGGAGTAACAAATTTCCACAGCCCACACATATGGGCCGATCTTAATCCTCGTGCTACAGTACGGATTACACAATCAACATCAGTTTGAGATTAATGTGTAGATTGGAACTGTAGGTGACCGTCTCGCATGGCCATACGTTCTCCCAGAACAAGTGCTGTGAGGAGCGACTTTGTCCAAAACACCATCCCTGCACATAAGAAGAAACATGTGCTATACGCATGATGGAGCTGCAGCACATTTCAGTCTCAGTGTTCGAGGTGCACATGATGGTATCTACCATTACAGATAGACAGTTGCAGGGGGACCAGTTCCATAGGGGTGAGGACTACAGTATAAGAGTTTAACATACCGTCAATAATGCCCTCATTTTAGATGGATTACAAACACAAGGAGAAGGAAATCAGCTGTGCTTTTGTCAAAGGAATGATCCCAGTATTCACAGAAAACCTAAGTCTGTAAGGTCGGGCGATGATTTGAGCCGTCGTCCTCCCGAACGCGAATTCAATGTGCTAACCACTGCGCCACCTCGCTCGGTGATAGAGTACGTGATGACCTCATATCAGATTCCCTGAGTATCCAGTCTGCAGATATGTACTTGAGGAAAAACACGTTACAACAGGTGTTCCACGCGGCCACCGTTCATACAAAGGCAGGCTTCTACTCAACACTACATCGACCTCCACACACGTCCAAAAGTCCCAGCCGTATTCCGAGTGCGCTGAGAACAATCTACATTGTGTTCCCCGAGTTCATCCACACTGTCAAAAGGGCCGGAACACACAAAAGCTTTTAAATGTATGTGCACATATACAAAAAGAAAAAATATCTACTGGTTTGAATTTGCGAGAAATTGAAGATGTTTCCAGAATGAGATTTTCACTCTGCAGCGGAGTGTGCGCTGATATGAAACTTCCTGGCAGATTAAAACTGTGTGCCCGACCGAGACTCGAACTGAGGACCTTTGCCTTTCGCGGGCAAGTGCTCTACCATCTGAGTTACCGAAGCACGACTCACACCCGGTCTCACAGCTTTACTTCTGCCTTTCGTGGTGGTAGAGCACTTGCCCGCGAAAGGCAAAGGTCCTGAGTTCGAGTCTCGGTCGGGCACACAGTTTTAATCTGCCAGGAAGTTTCAATTGAAGATGTGTTAGTTGACGATAAGTTTGGCTTTAAAAAAGGTAAAGTCAGCACAGAGGTAATTCTGGCTCTGTGGTTGATAATGGAAGCAAGACTACAGAATAATCAAGACCCTTTCATAGGATTTGTCGACCTAGTAAAAGCGTTCAACAATGTAAACTGGTGCAAGATGTACGAAATTCTGAGAAGACGGGTCATATACAGTATGACCGTGAGGGAATAATAGGAGTGGACGACTAAGAACAAAGTGCTCGTATTAAAAAGGGTGTAAGACAGGAATGTAGTCTTTCACCCCTACTGTTCAATCGGTAATCGATGGAAATAAAAGAAAGATTCAGGAGGGGATTAAAATTCAAGGTGAAAGGATATCAGTGATGAGATTCGTAGATGAAATTGATATCCTTAGTTAAAGTTAAGAAGAATTATGTGCTCTAACAAGTACAAAATATGGACTGAGAGTAGATGGAAGTAAGACTAATGAGAAGTAGTAGAAATGAGAACAGGGCGAAACTTAATATCAGGATTGATGGTCATGAAGTAGATGAAGTTAAGGAATTCTGCTATCTAGGCAGCAAAATAACCCATGACGGACGGAGCAAGGAGGACATCAAAAGCAGCCTAGCACTGGCAATAAGAGTATTTCTGGCCAAGAGAAGTCTACTAGCATCAAACATAGGCCTTAATTCGAGGAAGAAATTTCTGAGAATGTACATTTGGAGTACAGCATTGTATGATAGTGAAACATGGACGGTAGGAAATCCGGAACCGAAGAGAATCAAAGGCTTTGAGATGTGGTGCTACAGACGAATCTTGAAAATTATTTGGACTGATAGGGTAAGGTATGAGGAGGTTCTCTAGAGAATCGGAGAGGAAAGGAATATGTGGAAAACACTGACAAAGAGAATGGACAGGACGATAGGACATCTGGTAAGACATCAGGGAATGAGTTCCACAGAACTAGAGGGAGCTGAAGAGGAAGACAGGAGATTATAATACATCCAGCAAATAATTAAGGACTAAGTTTGCAAGTGCTACTCTGAGGTGAAGAGGTTGGCACAGGAGAGGAATTCGTGGCGCGCTGCATCAAACCAGTCAAAAGACTGATGATTCAAAAAAGAGAAAAAATTAGACGTTGGTACTGGTTAGCCATGGCCATACACTTGTCATCGAAACGCTACTTTCCAGCACTTATGTATACGAAATGATGATAAAATGAAATGAGGGCAGCTAATCACTTTACAGGTTACGCCTCGCTTGCGGTATTTTGAAGTGAACATAATGTGACTGCTAGGGCGGCTCAGGAGTATGACCCAGGTGGACAATGCACTTAAAGTTCCAAAGGTTTCTAATTCATTTCTGGTATTCAACGAAACTAATGTGAGCTTTATATTGTCATTGGATGTGTCATATTTCACACTTACGCTAAACGATTATCAAACAGTAGTTTTCGATAGTCGTTATGTTACGCCATAGAGGTCCTGAGTACAAGCACAGTGATTTTTCATTGTCATCAGTATTCTGAGAGGAACTAGTGAGAGAGTTGGATGTTGGGTATGTTATTATACCGTCTTCAAATAGCTTGCAGAACGCAGAGAGAAATGTGAAAAAGCCTACAAAACAGATGTTTTATTAGTAAGATCGCATGCGATACAAATCCCGACTGCTCGTTTTGGCAAAGTTATATTGCCATCTTGAGTTTACTGGAGACGCGAATTATAAAGCCACAACATGTGGTACATTGCCACTGATATAGAGATTTCTCCCCTTCAGGCAATGTCAGGTAATTACTACACAGAGAGGAAAGTATAGAGAATGATGATTGGTGAAATATAATTTTTGTAAAATTGGACAAGAGGAGGTCTTTAATGTAGAGTAATGCTGCATTCCATACATGCACGTACTTAAAGTACATTTGGATAATGGAAGTTCTTTATTCTTTATTGGTTTGGGTTAGTGACTTTCATCGTTCAGATACGAGTACGTAAAATTACAAGTTCATATGGTTTATCTTAGAAGTTATAGCCATTTTCAGTAACTAACAACGTGATAGAGAAATAGTTGTTATAAAAGATATTTTTTGTGAAGATGATTGAAATAATTAGACAATGAGTTTTAGTTTTTGCAATACAGTTCTACGAAGTTTTGTTTCTTTTTAATTATGTTGCATGTTTAAATTCCAGTAGCGTCCTCTCTGGAAAGAACTCCAAATCTTCTGATTATTTTTGTCGCTGCATTGCATACAGTGAAACACAGTTGCTTAAAAGGTGAAGCATGATCTACTTAGAATAGTTAGTGCATGTCCCTGCATTGCACTGAACAGGGTTTTCTTTCCTATTTAGCTTGCTTGCTGCTGCGCTGCATATTTTATGTTCATCACTTCGAGCAGCACTGAGTTTCCTTTTCCACAGACAAGCCATAAAAATCGTTAGGGCCAGCTACATTACAGTCAAGATGCAGTAAGAACATTTAGTGTTAAGCGTAGATTTTGGAAATTATTATCAGGTTCAGTTTAAGTGAGGATCAGTTCAGGTTTCGTTTTGTGTACTGACCGTTTTATTTCACAGTACAGTTTCACTTTTGTGTTTGGAATTTTTGTGTAGTCAGATTGTGTATGTAAATTCAGAGGGCAGTTACTACAGAAAATTTTTGATGCTTTATTCTTTCGAAATTTTTATAGAGCATTTTTATTCTGTTAGCTTTGTATGTTATAATTGGAAGGTGTGTATTGTGCATCATACATTGTAGCACTTCAATAGAATTTCACAGGACAGCTTCTTTAAGGTACAATTACGTTTTCTAATAACTTTGGCAAACTTAATTAAACGTACAGTTACACAGTTCAAATTAAGGCTGCTCATTTTTTTCCAGATGGCGTTTTCGTAAATACACCACTTGCATTTTTCAGGACAACAACATTGCTACACGAGTTATAAGGGACAGAAATTCGATCTACTCGAGTTTCAGTTCAAAAGAGTTAAACCTAGAAAATTACAAGTTTATTTACTCACAATAAACACAGTTTTTTGTGAATAAGTTGCTTTTTACCCAGTCATAAAACCAACACAAATCTTCTTGAAAATCAACTCTGAACCGTTACGGAGGCAGAAGGCAAGTAAAGTCACAATAAACCAAAAGAAATCTTCTTGAAAATGAACAGGGAGTAGTTACTGAGGCAGAGGGCCGAGAAAGTCACGATTAACTAAAAGAGTTCCATACTAGTCTGCCAGAAAGAGAGATCTGAAGGGACTATCAAATTCTCTGTTCAAAAAGTTCAGCAAAGCCCATGACGACAACGAAATAGATCTGAAGTATGGATCTGAAGGTTCGTCTCCGTGTATCTTCTTCAAGATATGGCTATGTTGAAAGGTCCAGGACATGAAGACCAAACAGACTGCAATGATGGCATGGCGACGGCTCCAAAGTGAGCTCCTGATTGATGAAATGCAAATGCATTCAGTGACTGGACCACGAAGTCCACTTGGGTGAACTTACTCATCAGGACCGTTGCGCTAGCCTGAATCCGAACTCAAACACCAGGATACAGCTTGCCCTATTTGCTGTCATGTAACTCACCTAAGGGAAGGTTCGTGGGACCAGCATGCCCTGACCGCCCTTATCTGCTATCTGCTGGCCGTGCGGGATGTGGCAGATGTCATGTGACGCCTGCAATGAAGATGGCTGCCCACGTAGGCTGGCTGTAATGTGAGTTACGGCCGGAGTGGCCGTGCGGTTCTAGGCGCTACAGTCCAGAACCGAGCGACCGCTACGGTCGCAGGTTCGAATCCTGCTTCGGGCATGGATGTGTGTGATGTCCTTAGGTTAGTTAGGTTTAATTAGTTCTAAGTTCTAGGCGACTGATGACCTCAGAAGTTAAGTCGCATAGTGCTCAGAGCGATTTTGTGAGTTCCTGGCAGAAAAGGCACCAGCCCACGATACAACGGAACATGTATGTTGAATTGGGAAACCACTAATTTGCAGACCTCTGTTTATTAAGGTGACTTGCTTGTTTAACTTTCCTCTATTCACCACTTTCATTTGTAGCTATAGTACACTGAAGGAAAAAATGAGCAGACCCTTTTAGAGATTTCCAATTCACTGAAGATTTATTGTTCAACAGTGCATATGGAGCCCATGAAATGAATACAATAGCGCAAGTGGTCCTGAGGTAACAGGCAACAACCTGAAACATCCATATTAGTATGTGGTGTAGCCGACAAGACTCTGTCAGCGAGTCGATCGTACAGGTGGTGAATACTGTCCAAGGGTACATTATGCCACACCTGCTCTACCTGTTCACATAGTTCTGTAAAATCAATTCTTGACCCATCATGTCTCATATGTGCTCAATTGGAGCTAAGTCCAGGTATTGTGTTGGCCAGAAAAGTTGTTGCACGTCTTATAGAGCACGTTGAAATTCACAGGCGGTTTGTGGGTTAGGATTGGCCTGTTAGAACTATAAATTTCCTGCCTGTTGCAGGAATTGCAAAGGAACGGGTGTAACAACATTTCGCATCCATTGAACGCTGGTTAGCGTCCACTCCAGAAACACCAAATGTGAACCAGAGTTGTAACGTATCGTACTACAGACCACAAGGCCAGTAGTGGGGCAGTGTGCATTGGACGAATGCACTTTATGAGGCAGAATTCACCATGTCTATGTCGTATGCGCCAACGACCATAGACTGCGAGGAGGCAAAATCCTCTTTAATCGCTGAACACCAAGTGATCCTCTGACTGCTCCAATCGAGCCGTGCACGTTGGTGCTGAGGCGTGAGTGGAAGACAGGCTAGAGGTGCGTGTACCCATAGTGCCACTGCTAACAACCGGTTCACAAAAATTCGTGCTGACTCGTCTGGGCTCACATGTTCTCTTATATGTGCTGTGGTAGCTGTACAATACATCACAGCTGCCCTTAGAGTACGACGATCTTGGAGGGCGTCTGTGCTGCGGGATTTTCCAGAACGTCCTTTACGGGCTTGAGAGTGTTGAGGTAACCACTTACACCAGCCTCGCTGCACAGCACTTCCAACATCCGTAGCAATCCTCCTAAAGGATCATCCCACCACTCGGAAGGCCAAGCCTTTCAAACAGTTGGCTGTAGGAGGCATGAGTGCATCTCGTAGCGCTGTTGCCTGCTACTTTCACACATTTGCACCAGACTAAGACTTCTGGCTGTGAGGATTCGCTCTAGAGGATTGTTATGTCTGCCACAGACGGCCCCTGCCAGGCAGACTACATTCAAGACACCCCCGTGTACCATATAACATACACAAGCACTTGCAGGCGCAACCAAGAGGAAAACAATTCTTCAAAATAAACAGAACTTGCTAGAGACTAATGCGAACCTTTTTCTGCTGAGGTCGCCTCACAGACATAGGGAAAGTTGGAGTACTCTGCCGACCTCCGCCGGCTTTATAAAGCCAGCGCAGCAGCAGTACAGCCAGTTCCGCGCCTGCCCTTCTCCCCCTTTATTAGTCCTCTCCCTCCTTGGTTCCCCCCCCCCTTTTCGTTTTTTCCTCTCCTCCCTCCTTGTTTTTCCCCCTCCTGCAGGTCCCCCCCCCCCCCCATCTGCCTTTGGCTCAGGAGTGTCGTCTTTGTGCTGCCACTTTCGTGCAGTGTTCTATAGTGAGTGTTCTACAGTGCGTGTTTTACAGTGCCGTGTTGTGTTTTTTGGGACTTGTTGCGAACGGCTATCATCTGTCACTGGGTGTGCCTTTTATCTCTTGCGAACAGAAACGAGACTGTCGCCATGTTTTTTAATTGTGTGTCTACTATGTTTCTTGTCTGATTCCTGTGTCTTTTATCTACACTGCCAACCCCTTTTGCTTTCTGTTTTAACTTTCCGCAATTTTACGCCATTTTACACTTTAAATCACCGTTTTATCGCCTGTTTTTCCTTGTTTCTTTCTTCTTCCTTTATTTAAAAAAAGTCTGTAGGCTGTAGAGCAGCGTAGTACGCTGCTGCCAGCCTGCCCCCTTCGGGGGGTAATTGAAACTCAGTAAAGAAAAAAAAAACAGCAGAACAGCCAGTTCCTCGCCGAGCTAGGACCAGCTCCGACAGACCTCACCAACGCTCTTGATAAATAGTCGTCTACATGTTGTTCTCTTTGTGTGTATATAGTGACTGTTCGAGAAGTGTAGTTCAGTTTCAATAAACGACATTATACTTAGTGTTCTACAATACTGAGTATTCTTCAAGGATAGACCCAGATGGCGCTCTGGTGGCTTTCCACTACGCTATCGGTTGGCGACTGCCTGGTGAAGACGAAAGCGAACAATGTGGGGAGAGTAGTTGCAGGCCGCGTGAAACCGGTCAGAAGGTGGCAAAAAAAGTTATATTTTAGTTAGCGCAGCAAATTAGATTAAAACTTACAACTCACAATTGCACATCTGTCATTTATAACAACAGTAACGAGGGTAATCTACTATTCAGGCGCAAAGACACAATCGAACCTTCTGCAAAGAATGGTGTTTATGAGATGACACTGCAAACACTGTTTAGTATTATGTTAGTCAAAGTGGACGAAATGTAGCAGCAATCTTGTTGGAATGTAAGAGTACTAGGAAAGTAGGAAAAACGATGCATCCTTTGCAGGATCTCATTTACAGAAAACCATGTGCATACTGTCCTTTACAATCTATAGACTACACTACTGGCCATTAAAATTGCTACACCAAGAAGAAATGCGGATGATAAATTGGACAAATATATTATACTAGAACTGATATGTGATTACATATTGACGCAATTTGGGTGCATAGATCCTGAGAAATCAGTACCCAGAACAACCACCTCTGGCCGTAATAACGGGCTTGATGCGCCTGGGCATTGCGCCAAACAGAGCTTGGATGCCGTGTACAGGTACAGCTGCCCATGTAGCTTCAACACGATACCACAGTTCTTCAACAGTAGTGACTGGCTTATTGTGACGAGCCAGTTGCTCGGCCACCATTGACCAGACGTTTACAATTGCTGAGAGATCTGGAGAATATGCTGGCCAGGTCAGCAGTCGAACATTTTCTCTATCCAGAAGGACTCGTAAAGGGACCTGCACCATGTGGTCGTGCATTATCCTGCTGAATTGTAGGGTTTCGCAGGGATCGAATGAAGGGTAGAGCCACGGGTCGTAACACATCTGAAATGTAACGTCCACTGTTCAAAGTGCCGTCAATGCGAACAAGAAGTGCCCGAGACGTGTAACCAATGTCACCCCGTACCACCACGCCGGGTGATACGCCAGTATGGCGATGACGAATACACGCTTCCAATGTGCGTTCACCGAAATGTCGCCAAACACGGATGCAACCATCATGATGCTGTAAACAGAATCTGGATTCATGTAAAAGATGACGTTTTTCCATTCGCGCACCCAGGTTCGTCTATGAGTACAACACCATCGCAGGCGCTCCTGTCTGTGATGCAGCGTCAAGGGTAATCGCAGCCATGGTCTCCGAGCTGATAGTCCATGCTGCTACAAACGTCATCGAACTGTTCGTGAAGATGTTTGTTGTCTTGCAAAGGTCCCCGTATGTTGATTCAGGGATCGAGACGTGGCTGCACGCACCGTTACAGCCATGCGGATACGATGCCTGTCATCTCGACTGCTAGTGATACGAAGGTCGTTGGGATCCAGCACAGCGTTCCGTATTACCCTCCTGAACCCACCGACTCCACATTCTGCTAACAGTAACTGGATCTCGACCAACGCGAGCAGCAATGTCGCGATCCGATAAACTGAAAATCACGATAGGCTGCAATACGACCTTTGTCAAACTCGGAAACGTGATGGTACGCATTTCTCCTCCTTACACGTGGAATTACAACAACGTTTCACCAGGAAACGCCAGTCAACTGCTGTTTGTGTATGAGAAATCGGTTGGAAACTTTCCTCATGTCAGCACGTTGTAGGTGTCGCCACCGGCGCTAACCTTGTGTGAATGCTCTGATAAGCTAATCTTTAGCATATCAAAGCATTTTCTTCCTGTCGATTAAATTTCGCGTCTGTAGCACGCCATCTTCGTGGTGTAGCAATTTTAATGGCCAGTAGTGTACTAAGAAAAATAGAAGATTACCCTGAGGGAAACAACTGAAGATAGTAAATATATGACACAAAGTAACAATAAAAAAACCAAGATACAAGTGCTAGTATTAAAAGGGTCGTAAGACAGGGATGCAGCCTTACTGCCCTACTGTTCAATCTACACACGAAGAAGAAATAGTGGAAATGGAGGAAAGTATCAGGAATGGTATTGACAATCAGGGTGAATGAACGATAAGATTCGCCAATGACGTTGCTACCCTCAGTAAAAGTGAAGAAGACTTACAGGTCGTGTCGAATTGAGAGAACACTCTCCTCAGCACAGAACATGAGAAGCGAATAAAATATATATATATATATATATATATTTAAAAGAACATGGTCATGAGGAGAAGCAGACATGAGGTTAGTGATTATCTTAATATCAAAATTATGGACTTCGGAGTGAAGAAATTCTGCTACGTTGCAGGGAGGCCCACACATGACGGACAAAGCACGGGGGACTTAAAAAGTAGTTAAGCACTGGCAAAGAGGGCATTCCTGGCCAATGGAAATCTACTATCATGAAATTTAAATCTTGGTTCGAGAAAGTAATTTCTGAGAACCAACGGTTGGAGCACTACATTGTATGATAGCGAGTCGTGGATTGTGTGAACTCAGGAAAAGAGAAACGAAGCGCTTGAGATATGGTGATGTAGAAGGATGTTGAAAATCAAGTGGACTGATAAGGTGAGAAACTTCTCCCCAGAATCTGAGAATACTGACTAGAGGAAGCAACAGGACGATAGGAAATGTGTTTAGATATCAGGGCACACCTGCTATGGTGCTACAGGGAGCTGTAGATGGGAAAAACTGCAGAGTATGACAGAGATTGAAATACAGCCACTCAATTTCTGAAGACATACGGTGTAGGTGCTACTCCGTGACGAAGAGGTTGTTACAGGAGTCGAGCTCTTAGCGGGCTGCGCCAAACAAGTCAGACGACCGATGACACAAATTAAAGAAATGCAACACACACACACACACAATAGCAACTTACTAGCAACTGAAAAATGGCGATTTCCCTGTTGTCGTCTCTTAAACTAGGTTGCAGTCATACAAAACCAAAATAATCGTAATTCCACAAACGAATTATTCGAATGTGCCAGAAATAGGTAGATGATGTACTTGAACAGACAAACAAATAATCACAATTTCAGAAAAATCGGATGATTTATTGAAGAGAAAGAGCTTCGCAAGCTGAGCAAGTAACCATTACGATGCCCACCTTTGGCCCTTTCGGAATCAATTATTCGGTTTGGCAGTGACTAGGGGAAATGTTGGCTGTCCTTCTGAAGGACATCGTACCAAATTCTGCCAATCGTCCAAATCCCGAGTTGGTTGGACGGCCCTGCCCATAACGCACCAAACGTTCTCAGTTTGGGAGAGACCTAGCGAACTTACTGGCGAAGGAAAAGGCAAACACGAAGACCAGCAGTAGAAACTATCGCCGTGTGGGGCGGACATTATTTTGCTGCAATGTAAGGCAAGGATGGCTTGTCGTTAAGGGCAACAAAATGGGATGTAGAATATCGTCGACGTACTGCAGTGCTGCAAGTATGCCTCAGATCACAACAAAAGGGGTCTTGGCATCCCACTGCTGTCCACTAGGTCTTCAGTCACCATTGGAGGTTATATCAATGCGGAACTGGACACTAGAGGCAATTGTGTACCAGTGAATGAGGTCCCAGACAACAGCCGACTACCAGCCTGACTGTCGCACGCCATCGGGCCTGACAACCAGGAGTGATGGTCTGGTATGCCATTTATTTTCAGAGTAGGAACCCTTTGGTTGTCATCCGTGATGCCCTTACATCACAATGGTATGTCAACTGTATTCTACGCCCCGTTTCATTGCCCTTCATGGCAAGCCATCCTAGGCTTATATTTCAACAAGAAAATGCTGGGCGCACACTCTCACAGGACAATGGTACATCAACTATATTCTACGCCGCCTTTTGTTGCCCTTCATGGCAAGCCATACTAGTCTTATATTTCAGCAAGATAATGCCTGACCGCACGCCCTTACAGCACATAGGTACGTCAGCTATACTCTATGCCTTGTTACGTTGCCCTTCATGGCAAGCCATCATAGTCTAATGTTTCAGGAAGATAATGCCCGGCCGCACACTCTTACAGCACAACGGTATGTCAACTATATTCTATGCCCCGTTTCATTGCCCTTCATGGCAAGCCATGCTAGTCTTATATTTCAGGAAGATAATGACCGGCCACACACCCTTACAGCACAATGGTACATCAACTATGTTCTATGCCCCATCTCATTGTCCTTCGTGGCAAACCATCCTATATTTCAGCAAGATAATGCCCGGTCTGACAACCTTATAGCACAGTGGTATGTCAACTATATTCTATGCCCTATTTCGTTGCCCTTCATGGCAAGCCATCCTAGTCTTATATTTGAGCAATATAATGCCCAACCGCACACCCTTACAGCACAATGGTATGTCAACTATATTCTACGCCCAGTTTCATTGCCCTTCATGGGTAGCCATCCTAGGCTTATATTTCAGCAAGATAATGTCCGGCTGCACACCCTTACAGCACAATGGCACGTCAACTATATTCTAAGCCCCATTCCATTGCCCTTCATGGCAAGCCATTGTAGGCTTATATTTCAGCAGGGAAATTCCCGGCTGCACACTGTTACTGCACAACGGTATCTCACCTATATTCTAAGCTCCATTTCATTGTCCTTCATGGCAAGCCATCCCAGTCCTATATTTCAGCAAGATAATGCCTGGGCTGACGCCCTTACAGCACAGTGGTACGTCAACTATATTCTACACCCTATTTCGCTGCCCTTCATGGCAAGCCATCCTAGTCTTATATTAGAGCAATATAATGCCCAACCACACACCCTTACAGCACAATGGTATGTCAACTGTGTTCTACACCCCATTGCATTGCCCGTCATGGCAAGCAATCCTAGGCATATATTTCAGCAAGAAAATGCACGGCCACACACCCTTACAGGACAACGGTATGTCAACTATATTCTACGCCCTGTTACGTTGCCCTTCATGGCACGCCATCGTAGTCTTAGGTTTCAGGAAGATAATGCCCGGCTGCACACCCTTACAGGATAATGATTTGTCAACTATACACCCCGTTTCGTTGCCCCTCATGGCAAGCCATCCTAGTCTTATATTTCAGTAAGATAATTCCTAGCCGCACACCCTTACAGCACAACGGTATGTCAACTATATTCTATGTCCCGTTTCATTGCCCTTCGTGGCAGGCCATCCTAGTCTTATATTTCAGCAAGATAATGCCCGGCCGCACACCTTTACAGCACAATGGTATGTCAACTATGTTCTATGCCCCGTTTAATTTCCCTTCAGGGCAAGCCGTCCTAGTCTCATATTTCAGCAATATAATGACCAACCACACACCCTTTCAGCACAATGGTGTGTCAACTATATTCTACGCCCCATTTCGTTGCCCTTCATGGCAATCCATCCTAGTTTTATATTTCAGCAAGGTAATGGCCGGTCACACACCTTTGCAGGACAATGGTACATCAACTACATTCTACGCCTCATTACATTGCCTTTCATGGGAAGAGATCCTAGTCAAATATTTCAGCAAGATGATGCCCGGCTAAACGCCTTTACAGCACAATAGAACGTCAACAATATTCTACACCCCATTTCGTTGCCCTTCAAGGGAAGCCATTCCAGTCTTATATTTCAGCAAGATAATCCCCGCCCGCACACCATTACAGCAGAACGGTATGTCCACTAAATTGTACGCCCTATTTCGTTGCCCTTCATGGCATGCCGTCCTAGTCTTATATTTCATCAAGATAATGCCCAGCTCCTCACCCCGTCCGATATCTCCCCAACTGAAAACCTTTGGAGCATTATGCGCAGGACACTCCAATCATATCGAGATTTTTAGTGTCTAACGTGCCAATAGGGCAGAATTTTACATGGTATCCTTAAGGAGAAGATCCAACAACTCTGTGTATCAATGCCAAGCAAAGTCACTGCTTGCATAAGGACCACAGGTGGACCAACATGTTACAACTAGCCTAATTTGTAAATCTCTTACGTTTGATTGAACCATCTGATTTTAATTCATATAATTCTTTCGTGGTGCGTCCTTCCCTTTATCTTGGAGTATATGTGAGAGAATGGGGTGACAACAGTACACTGAATTTGATCATTCGTATATAAAAGTTAATGGCGTCCATCGCAAACTTTCTTTGAGGCACAAGCAGACCATTCCAGACAGCTCCACAAGGAGTTCACATATCAAGCTGAGGTTTTTATTGATCTATGGAGGAAAATATGAGTAAATTGTAAATCAGAAAGTTTCTGAAAACACGAATATTTTTCACAAGAATTTCCTACCTTATGCGTAGAATAGAGGCTGGACGTCTGCTGAATACGGTAAAAGTTATTAACTGCTCTGCTCTAATGTGTAGCTTCATCCGAATTATCTGCCTATTTCTCTCCTCCCCCCCCTTTCTCTCTCTCTCTCTCTCTCTCTCTCTCTCTCTCTCTCTCTCTCTTTCTCTCTCTCTCTCTTTCTCTCTGTTTTGTGTATGTGTGTGTGTGTGTAAGAGTAAGAGAGATGCAAGTGAGTGTGTGTGTGTGTGTGTGAGAGAGAGAGAGAGAGAGAGAAAGAGAAAGAGAGAGGTAGAGGTTCGTATGCAGTTCTTCGTCCAATTTCCAATTTTACAGCCTTCGCAATCTCACATTCTTCGAACATTCCGCCAAAAGCCATCTGGCGGACGGCATTTCATCGAAAGTTCAGATAGATTGCAGAACGTTTCGCAATTTTAATGTTGTACACGTTCGGAACCTCACGCACAACAAACTCTTGAATTTTTTCTCCGGTTATGATATCCGCACTTGCTGTGTCTCTCTTTCTTCCTGAATCTTTCATGCCTCTACACATCGACCGAGGTGGAAACATGCTTAAGACATTGAACTGGGAATGAAGAGGAATTATATTCAAATCGCTACCTGATTATCTGAATTAAACTATCGCTAGATGTGTGAGCCGTTTCAGATGATTACTGTTTTTTTTTTTCACATAACCGCATTGTATTTACCTCAGTGCAATATGACACAGTATTCTATATATAATTACCTCCAAAACTTCTCTCCTTTGGAACATCAGTAGTAAAGACTGGTCCTATCTGGGCCAACTCCATTTTCCTGTGTCCAATACCTCTTACCAATCTCGCCACTAACTTCGTTCTGTTTTTAATCTCATTCAGCATTCCAAACCCTCTCCTATCTCTCCCACTCTTGTCCGCAATCCCTTCTTCGGAGACTTTTCGTTCCAGACAGTTCATTCGTGCCATATGTTCCAACCGACGTGTTATCATTTCAGCAAAAGTTTATTATGCTTGGAAAATGTTATGGGAGTTTTACAGTTTTATCCCCTACGCAGTCTGAGACTAATATACACTGACGGCAACTATCTCTTCAGTTTTCATTTCGATAGCTCGGCCGTCTCTCTCTTTGCTTCAGTCTGTTTGTCTTTTCTTCGACATTCTAATCATAGTCGAACTCTTTGCAGGTAATGGGGAGGAGAAGAATCAAATTGTCGTCTAGTCATCTCGATTTAGCTTCCATGGTATCCCTAAAGCGCTTCTAGTGTCTACAACAAGGTTCTGTAGGGGACACCACAGCTGCTCTTTTCGAATCCCACTCAACACTCCCTAAAATAGGATCTACATGGTCTTCGATATACAGTCTTGCTATATGTACTGGACATTCCAGTTTTCTGGGTCCCATGGTTCTCCATTTAACTGCTGGAACTGCATTCATTTTTAATTCACTGCAGCATTACTTCTTCTGTTTCCTCTTTTTCTCTGCATCCTTTCTATTGATATATCCTTCTGTGAGCTATTTCTTCATAATATATGTCCCAACGCAGGAGATTTCATTCTTTATCATTTCCAATAGCTTTCCCTGCTCTTCACTTCCTAAACGTGCTTGTTCTTGCCACATTCTGTCAGTCCATTTCCCTTGCAAAATTTTTTACTAGAATCATAGCTTAAAACTATCCATGTATTTTTCCTCGACATCAACACATGGTTAAACATAATAGTCCACTTTCCTGCTTTCGCAGTTTTTCGTTTCCCAGCATGAATATACAGCGCCGTAGGTTCGCTAAATTTTCGTTTCCCAGCATGAATATACAGAGCCAATCATGTAACGAGAAATGCTGGAATTTTCGTAAGCAGTTCTGAGAATCGAACGAATGCTTGCAGTGAAAAACTGTACTCAGAAATTCGAGTTATTTTCCTTGTTGACAACATTACGTTCTATCTCATCTACCAAAGAAATTTGAACACTGTGCGGTTTATTTAATGGACTGGCCTATTTTCTTCTCTTTTCAACGTTATTCGAAATAGTGTACTGATAAACTTCACTCCGATATTTAGAACCATTTACAACAATTCCTGAGATGTGTGCAAAAGTAATCTCAATGTCTGTTAAGCGAAAGTGTCTAAAATGTATCGGGATGAGTAAGTGCTTGCGTTCCATAACAGCTCTAAAGTGTCTACAACTATTTCACGCCAACTCTTTACGTATTGTTTGGTTCGATATAAAGGTCAGTCAAATCAAAACTACACACGTAGAAAAAAGTAATAAACAATTTATAGTTTCAAAAATTATCACCATAATTACTAAAACATTTATCTCAGTGTGAGACGACACAGTAAATCCCTTCACTGAAAAATGTTTGCTATTTCGTATGAAAGGATGATTGTACTCAAGTGTGCACCTCTTGTTCCAAAGCAAACCGCTGGCCACAAATATCTTTCTTCTGGGCATCGCGTGGGGAGAGATCGGGACTGTATAGAGGATGTATAAGAACTTCCCAGCGAAACTTGGCAACTTGCGGAGAAAGGCACTATTCTGCATTAAAATGACACCAAGGTTGTTTCGATTGCGTTCCAAAAGTTTCGCTGGGAAAGCCCTACACATTCTTCATGGAGGCCCGATCTCTCCCCGTGAAGTTTCCGTAGTTTTGGAGTCCTGAAGAAAGATTACCGTGGCCGTCAATTTGCTTCGGATGAAGAGGTGCACCCTGGGTACATTCAACGTTTAGTAGGCAATCGCGAAGACACCAGTCGTTCTGTATCACAATGGGATAAATGCATTAACAGTTATGCCGACTAATTTTCATATAAAAACAGTGTACTTATTTTTTTCATCTGTATCGTTTTCATTTCAGAGATCATTATGCATTTAGTTCCTACTGTCTGACATGCTTACTGTCGGAGTGAGACACCTTAGCAGCGTTACGAGTATAATGGTTTTCTGAAGCGCTAACATGTGACCGTTATAGAAAACGAGCATTACCACGCATGTGACGTTTGTGGCTTTATTGGTGAAAATTTCAAAAGCATTTCACTTAAAGGGCATTGACAGTTGGAAGGAAGTGATATATAAAGAGTCGAAAAGAAAGAATATCAGTGGCGAATCCAAAATGTTTTGTTTTGCTAGGGCTATTGATAATATGAATGATAACTTTTTAGTAATAAAGGAGGACGTAGCTTCGACATCGTGAACTAGGGTTACATGTAAATCATAATTGTAGAACGTGTGGACTAATTTCCTTGAAACGTTTTACGTGTGTCACCTACTGCAGAGACACTTGGAGTGAGAAATACTCCATGTAGGAAACTGAAGAGGAAGCGACAATGTCGTAAGATAATACTCATGCCTTTCATAATCCTTGTCTAATACTACTAACAATCAAAGTACACGGTAATTCAGCTGCCCCTACCGATGGATTTTATGCAACCCGCAGTGCCTTCGTAAACAACGCTCCAGATTTTCGTATTCTCTCTTCCTACATGCCAACTGTTAGTCCTACAGAAAAAAATGAGTAGGCCTTTATATAGGAAATTTCATGTAGTTAAATTTTGTGCTGGGATACGTTCCCGCTGGGAGACAAGGTTTTCGATTGTGAATGTACGCTTTCCCGGCGTATACACCTGGCGAAGAGTTCTCGGGCTTCCAGCCGGGTGGCGATGTCTTCAAACTGCTGGAATCCAGCATTAGCCGCAGTACGCCAGGAACGCAACAAGAACCGTCCAGCTCACGAGACGCGATCAGAATGCTCTGACGGAGACAGAACGGCGCACCCGCTTCCCCCTCCAACCCGCCCGCCGGCTCCGCTGGACCCAGCCTCCCGCGGCCAGGGGGGGGGGGGGGGGGGGGGCACACCGCAGGTATAAAGGGACCGGCATCCGCAAAGTCTCGGCACTTCGCCAGAAGATGATGAGTATGTCACTCGTCGAAACGTCGCAGTTTGAAGACATCGCCACCCTGCTGGAAGCCCGAGAACTCTTCGCTAGCTGCATACGCCGGGAAAGCATACATTCAGATTTACGACACCTCTACGGGGAGGAGATGCTCTGTAGCTTCAAGCTGCTGCAGAAAGAACGCAACAGGAAAGCCAAATTGCTCAGCTCATTGGCTTTCCTCCAACGTTGCCGAGACAAGAACATCTTGCCACGATTTGCGGAACTAAGACATCCTGTGAAAACGAAGGAAACCGAACGTATTCTACGACGAGCAGGGATGGCCATTGTCAGGGAACGCATTCACTACACACGGCAAGAACTGGACAAGAATGCACGCATCCTGATCGCATGTCACCTGAAAATGGCAGAAGCATTACCGGCACACACTTGGGAGTGGGTTGACTGCAGCTCTCACGCCGACAGTGAGGTGCAGAAACGACATGTTGCCGCAAAACAGATCAACAAATTCGGCAGACTCTCTGGAGCTCAGTCGACCCAGAAAGTGACAAATAGCACCAGAGCTATTGTAAATTTTACAGATAAGGTGCTAGATGCAGCCACAACTTCTGTCCTCTCGAAAGGGTTGAACTTTGCACCTGTACCAAGGACCATACCGAAACGGGACATCATCAGCAGCGTAGAGTAAGCAATCCGGGGCCTACCCAAGGAGGAAGCTGAGCAGATCCGAAGGGAGACCTGCAGGATAATCGACAAGTCACGACTCCCTAAATGTAACATTACTGCACCGGAGCGAGAGGCTTTCCGCGCACTGAGGGATGATGCTGACATCATGGTCCTCCCAGCAGACAAGGGAAATGCGACGGTGCCTATTCGCACAGTCGACTACCAAGAGAAAATCTGCTCTCTGCTGCAAGACCCAGCCTACAGGAAACTCAACAAGGACCCTACATCGACGATGACCAGGAAAACTGTGGCGCTACTGAAGGACTCAGATCTACCAGAGGCAGTGCAGAAACGGCTGTATCCCAGAGCGCCAACGACACCGCGCCTGTATGGATTGCCCAAGATTCACAAAGATGGGGTGCCTCTACGGCCGATTCTGGACACTATCAACTCGCACAGTTATGGACTGGCCAAATACCTGGCGACACTATTGAAACCACTGGTGGGACACTGCAGTCATCACGTGAAAAACTCCGCAGATTTCGTTAGAAAACTGAAGGACATCCGAATACAGAGTGATGACCTACTCGTGAGCTTCGACGTCACCTCCTTGTTCACGAAAGTACCGCTACAAGACGCCTTGGCGCTCCTTAATCAGTACTTCGAGCCTGAAACAGTGAAGCTCTTTGAATATGCACTTACGACCACCTACTTCAAGTGCAATGGAGAGCATTATGAACAAGTGGATGGAGTGGTCACGGGATCTCCCCTTGCTCCAGGGATCGCGAATCTCTATATGGAACACTTTGAGGAGGTGGCACTACAAACTGCTCACCATAAACCCAGGCACTTCTTACGCTATGTGGACGACACTTTCGTGATATGGCAGCATGGCAGGCAGGCACTGGAGGAGTTTATGGACCACCTAAACGGCATACATGAAAATATCACCTTCACGATGGAAGTAGAAGAGAATGGCTGTATTCCATTCCTGGACATACTGATCAGGAAGAAAGTGGATGGCACGCTGGGCCATTCAGTATATAGAAAAAAGACGCACACAGACCTGTACCTCCATGCAACCAGCTGCCACCATCCGGCGCAACGCCAGTCAGTACTGACCACCTTGGTACATAGGGTGCACGTCATTTGTGACAAAGAAAGCCTCTCAGAAGAATTACACCACCTAAGAGAGGTATTTCGGAAAAACGGGTACAGTGAAACACAGATTGGCAGGGCCTTCAAGAGGAGACAGGCTGACAAATTTCAGGAAGAGGAAGAGGAAGTTAACAAGAGACTCGCCTTTCTTCCATATTTGGGGCCCTCATCAGCCAAAATCGGGAGGCTATTAAGAAAATCGAACATAAATACCGTCTTCCGACCACCGCTGGGCTCAGCTAAAGACCCACTCAAACTAAACACACCTGGTATATACAGCATTGCCTGCGAATGTGGTGTGCAGTACATTGGTCAAACGCAGCGCTGCATCTCTAAGAGGTGCGAGGAACACATCAGGCATGTTCGACTTGGACAGATAGAGAAATCTGCTATAGCTGAACATAGCATCAAAGAAAACCATACCTTTGATTTCGAAAACACCAGGATGCTGTGCCGAGCCGGGAGCTATTGGGATAGCGTCATTAAAGAATCAATAGAAATACGGGTCCAGGAGAATCTTGTGAACAGGGACGAAGGCTATCAACTGAGCGCGGCCTGGAATCCAGCATTAGCCGCAGTACGCCAGGAACGCAACAAGAACCGTCCAGCTCACGAGACGCGATCAGAATGCTCTGACGGAGACACGAACGGCGCACCCGCTTCCCCCTGCACCCCGCCCGCCGGCTCCACTGGACCCAGCCTCCCGCGGCCAGGTGGTGGGGGGCACACCGCAGGTATAAAGGGACCGGCATCCGCAAAGTCTCGGCACTTCGCCAGAAGATGATGAGTATGTCACTCGTCGAAACGTCGCAGTTTGAAGACATCGCCACCCGGCTGGAAGCCTGAGAACTCTTCGCCAAGGTTTTCGATTTATTCACGAAAACACTTTCGTACGTTTTTCTTGAGTGATTCTAAAACTATGGCCTCTGGCGGAAACGTATCTCAGCACAAAACTTAAGAACGTTTTACTGTAGTATTAATAGTTTCTGGGTATCTAGCGAGAAAAATGAATATCTTACTCGTGTTATTTGAAGGCATTGCAGTTTGCACAAAACCCATCGTTAGGGGCAGCCGAATCACTCTATATAAGCATGATCTTGTATAGATGTCGACAGACACATAACTGCTAGAGAGTATACTAAGCACAGTGCAGGCACTTTGGCAAAAAGTTGCACAGCAAGATGAACATTCGAATAACGTATTTCCAAACTGATTCTGACAAAAGCTCTCCTCGTCTCGGACATGAAACTATGACTTTTAAAAACACAATGGTGGACAATATTTACGTTTCATATAGGAAAACAGATGATATAATTAGGATTTTAAAAAACACTCTTGTGTGTACATTAAGAATATTCTTTTAATAAAAATATAGCGGATTTCATATTACCTTTAACACAAAATCAATGGTGATAATGTAAATGATGTTGTGTTGTACTTGTGATAATGGTGGTGTATGAAATTGGGTATGGTTATGACGAAGGTGGTATCATGAATGTGACCATGGGGCCCTGTGGAACCGCAGGAAGCGACTGAAAATCAGCAAGACGGAGGAAGTATGAGGGAGGAAATGGAAAGAAAGCGTGAGATGGAGCGTAGTGATTAGGGTGCGAAAGAAGGGTGTATCTGCGACTGGTTTCATCATTGGGCAGTGGAATTCCGGTGGGAGAGGATGGTAGAGAATGGAAAACGGATGAAGATGCATAGCAGGTGGAATGTGGATGTAATGGGGCAGCAAGGTACCTGTATTGTTGATTAGTGAGTGGGAAATAGTTTTGCGAATAATTCGTTGGATCAGAAGGTGCTCTAGGAAGAGAAGAAGGCGTGGGAAGTGGATGAGTTGGTACAGGATACGAGTTGGGCAGGGTAGACGGATACGAAAGGCGAGGTGGAGTGCGTGGCTCTCCAGAATCCCAAGGGACTTGCCTAATTAAGGGCAGGCGGAGCTGATACGTGCTGTTCTAAAAAGATTTTCTTGAATGCAATTATGTCAACATTCTACGGTGAGATTCATGGCTTAAAGCTGTATTAAAACAACATAGCTTTTCAACATTGTGGCACCTGTGACCAACATGGATCATATAGTTACTTTGTTTGCCCATAGTATCACTAACTGCCGGCAAAGTAGGTTAATCCACAGGCACCACAGTCTAAGGTATACTGACGCGACACTGACTGCTCCAAAAGTTGTTACACATTGTTGTAGAAACACAAGCGCTCCTGGCTTCGGAAAAGCCATTCATCACATAACGTCATACAGCACAAGATCAGCGCTCGTTTTTAAAGCTTCTCCTACTTAATTTACGAAATAATTATTATATTTTTGCTTTCTAAGCTTCAGTAAAATATCAAGATACTTCTACCATCGTAATATAAATATAAACAGAGCCAAGAGTAATGAATAAAACTGACGTAGGTGATTATATATAACTGGACTTATCACACTGAAACAGAGTATAAACACAGTATTTAAACCACAAGAAGCTTTTACTCTACTCCTCTCTGTTCTTATGCCAGGCACTTTACCCCAGGCACAATAATTTTGGCCAAAAGTCTAAAGATTTGCTCATTCTTACACTTCACTGGACTTTCGAAGGCAAGTAAATTTGTATAACATAATTACTTATCTTTCGAAAAAGAAATTAGTTTTAAAAAATCTGAATTTTGTGGCTCTGTTTTAGCACCTATTGCGGAAACGGTTGGAGGCGGAAAAAGTGTTATTGTGTTTGTAGTGACGCTGACGCGGTAATGTTCTCTTCACCTACAGGTATAGTAATAGTAGCCTTTCAGATACATTAAATCAGAATTGCATCGAGGGCGTGTAGTGAGACCTCCGTGTTGGTTCACAACTGAGGTCT